>NW_027396681.1:0-119642 GCF_047715775.1 Aspergillus undulatus
TTTAGATTTAAGAGTGTTATTAGCTGAAAAGTTTTAAAGAGTG
Source organism: Aspergillus undulatus (assembly GCF_047715775.1). Taxonomy (NCBI): domain Eukaryota; kingdom Fungi; phylum Ascomycota; class Eurotiomycetes; order Eurotiales; family Aspergillaceae; genus Aspergillus; species Aspergillus undulatus. The sequence continues at coordinate 44 of NW_027396681.1, forward strand.
GTGAAAAGGCGCGGTTCGCCCGTAAGCGCGGTTCGCCCGTGGATTACGTTACCTGACTATCCAGAAAATCCAGGACAACAACAACAACCCGGTACAACACAATTACTACTGATCTAACCCATTAAACTCAATCAACTTCTTCACCACATCAATAACCTTCTCCGCAATCCCCTCTTTCCCACTGGACGTCGGAGTCAAAGACGAAGACGAAGATACCGCTTCCAAAAACGACGCGGGATTATCAATCCTCGTCGCGATTATCTCATCGACCATTGTGCGTAGCCGCGAGACCAGGACCCCGATCCGGGCCCAGCCGCGAAGGCGCAGCCACCCGTCAACGATCAGGCCTCGGCCTGTTGTGTCGAGGTCGATGGAGCCGCAGAAGAGGAGGAGGGAGTAGGCGTTGAATGCTGCTCAATTCAAGTCGAAGAGCGTTGTTAGTAAGTATTCCTATCATGTCTTCCTTGTTTTCATGAAACTGGGGGACTTGGTTTATGCTGGAATCTACCTACGGGTTAGATCACGAACGAAGACCTTCGACGTCTCCATCTTGGTAAAGTAGCTTAGGAAGGCGGCGGCGTTGGGATAGGACTGAGCGGAGAAGAGGAGGGAGGAAGGGTGGATGAAGACGCGGCCGTTCTCCTGGTTGAAGTATTTAATTGTGCGGGCGTCCGGATCAACCTCGAACGTCCCCGTCATGGAGCTAGCAAACTTCTTATCCGGGAACGCGATGCGCGCGATCTGAGGCTGGAAGGCGCCGGCGACGAGGGCGCGCAGGAGGCTACGGTTCGTAGCGTTGCAGTTAAGGCGCGAGAAGGAGGGTGAGGTTTCGGAGTAGTCGACTGGGAGGATGGCGGCGTCCTTGAGCGAGGTGATGAATTGGGCTCTGTTCGAGGAGATGTCGCGGAGGGTCTGATGGGAGAGGAAATTCGCGCTGCACCATGACTGGGTTGACCAGTAGCCTTGATCCTTTACGCGGTCTGACCAGTCTTGGTAGGCGTTTAGGTCTGTTAGGAGGTCGCCGTCGCCTTTGGAGAAGGAGGCTCGGGCGGCGTTGGCTTCTTCCCGTCTCTCGCGGGGGGAGACGAATGGGCTTTTCACGGTTAGGATGGCGGCGATTGTAATGCAGGCGTCCATGCAGTTGAAGATGGATCCGTACACCATTAATTTCGCACAACGCAAGTCTGCGGGAATTATGGAAAGGTATCGACCCAGGGCAGTCAACCTGTCATGGTCTAAGGCTCCAACTCGATGCAGGAAGTTCAGAGCTCCTTCAACTGCGATGCTTTCTGGAGGGGTGATGGTGTTGGCGAGAAAAGAGGCAACGTCGTCAATTCCCTGCATAGAGCGCACGGAAAGACATAGCTGCTCCAACGGTACACGACGGATTTCGGGGTCTGGTCGTTGCGGCATGCTCGCCTCTGCTTTTCGCGTGTAGAGCTTGTAACACGTACCAGCCCTAACTCGACCAGCTCTTCCTCGTCGCTGTTTACACGCTGCTTGGGATGCCCAGACCTCCTGCAAGCGAACCATGTTGTCTTTGGGGTCGTAGCTTGTCTCTTTTACTCGACCAGTATCGATGACGGCCACAATGTCTTCGATTGTGATTGATGTCTCGGCAACATTAGTAGCTGCGATGACCTTCCTTTTGCCTTTCGGGGGGCTCTGGAATACGCGCCGCTGCTCAGCGGGGAGAAGAGACGCATGTAAGGGTAGAGGATGTGCGTTGGGTATCTTCTTGACAGCATTCAAGCATCTGTCAATCTCCATTGTTCCCGGTAAGAAGATCAATATTCCACCTGGCTGATCCTGTAGCTTTTGATCGATGTATCGAACAGTATAGGCGATCAACTCGTAGTTAATCCCCATACCGATCGAACGGAGAATCTTGCCAAATGACTCGTCCGCTGCTGAGGAAGCAGGTGTATCTTCCTCGAAGCCTCGCTCAGTGAGTTCCGGTGCGAATCCTGTCTTGCGAACCACATCATCCAGGTAGTAATCCTCCACCGGGAAAGTTCGCCCAGGAATATGAACTAATCCCACAGACTTAGGCCCGCCAAAGTATTGTGTGAATATGTCTGCATCAAGCGTCGCACTCATCAATATTACCTTGATGTCCTTGCGATGTTGAAGAATATCTCTCAACAGGGCCAACAAGAAGTCAGTATCGAGACTGCGTTCGTGGACCTCATCGACAACCACATGAGTGACGTCGGCAAGAGAGCTTGCGATATTCCCAGAACCACTGCCCGACTGTATCCTGCGAAGCAACACACCGGTCGTGACGAATGTGATCTTTGTAGTCCCAGGCTTGGCTTTTGACTCGCCTCTGATGATATAACCAACCTCGTTGCCAACAGATGAACATCGCTCATCGCTGACTCGGTCTGCCAGACCTAAAGCAGAGATCCTACGGGGCTGAGTACAGATGATGTTTGCTGCACCCCCGAGTCCTTTCTTGATCATGTCGTCTAGGACAAATTGCACCGATTGCGTACTCTTTCCACTACCTGTCTCTCCGGAGATGATCGTGACTTGGTGCGAATTAACAGACTGTATGATTGCCTTTTGTGTATTCCAAGCAGGAAGTGACTCTCGTGCTTGGAGCATGGCCTGCTGAGCCTTGGTAGTCTGCTTTGTCTCCCAAGCTTCTTTGAGAGCAAGACTCTTTGAAGACCCAGGTGACCAATCGATCTTTCTTGAGTCCTTATGTCGCTGGCGTGTAGGAAGCTCGTAGGTTGAACCAGAAGCCGTAACAGGAGGTGCGGATATTGTCGATATGTCCCGTAACTTCCCTGGATCCTCGATAATCCCTGGTAATTGAGCTTCGAACCAGTCTATAATATTGTAGATCATCTGTTCGCCGCTGAAGTTTTCTTCAGCAAACCTCACAGCCTGACGAATGGCGCTCAGTCGGATGTAGGCTGGGATCTTCTCTGCTTGGATAGAGATTATTGGAACAGCGGACGGATAGTGTTCTGAAGGCCTCTGGAACTGGAAACGCATCGTCCCTGAGCTATCCAGTGATTTACACTCAATTGCGCAGACTTGCGGCGATTTGGCGGAGTACTTCTCGCCGAAAATGGCTTCCAGAGTCTCTTGTTCTTCTGCCCAGCCATCATCGCTCTCCGATGATATAGAAGGAGCAGCTGAGTCCCCATGTACAAGAGTACGCTGGAGAGACTCTGCCGCAGCAAGTTCATCGCCTTGATTATTGTCCAGCGTTCGTGCGCACAGATCTGCGGGATACCCAGCAGATGCAAGCCGTTTGAGCTTCGATTCTCTGGCAAGGTCATCGTTGACCAACGTTACTCCCACCGAATATCTTTCAGGTAGACACCATGGTGGCAGATCATCCTCGGGGACGTAGATAAGAAGCCACTCCAGCACTTCTTCTCGGTCTTTACACGCAGCACTAGCTTCCTCAGTGTGACTCCGTCGGAACCCCAAGGCTGTGAACTCTTCAACAAGACTTTCTCGCTCCAACTCAGAGATCTTCACACCGTAAGGATTCCATAATGTATGCTCCTGCACAAGCGTCTCGATCTCACGCCGAACCCTGTTTCCCAGGTCAACCTTCGGGGCACCCGACCAGACATTCCTCCCTTTGTTTTGCCCTCTGGGCCCTAAGCCCAGGTTCGCCGCGCCGTCGGACGATTTCGCCTGGGCTGCCTCGCGCTCTTTTTGCTTCTTCGCCATATCTGCAGCTGCGATCTCCCGTTCCCTCATGGCTAGGAAAGGATCCGCCTCATACAGCCAGCCATCGCCCTTCTTCACTTCAGCCGCCTTCAACTTCTCGAAGTCATCCTTCCATAGCTTTTTGAAATCCGGCGGGAGCATCATATGTAGGTTTGTCTTGTTGCATACGTGGAATAGGGCGTACGTCGCAGCATAATGACGAGCTTCGAGCGCCGTGGGCTGCTTGAATCCGGCCGGCAACCGTATGGGAGGAAGAGAGAGCGTTTCTTTGGTCTTGGAGTCGATATGTCTCAATAGAACAGAGGCGACGAAGCCACCTCCGATTTTGTCCTGTGGTGAGCGAAAGCATTAGCATGTGCCAATCTCCGCAAGCATGTAGCGTAGAATATCTTGCTCAATCCTTTCCCGCGCTCACCATTTTATACTCCGGCTTCTCCCATTTATGCTTCTGGCAATGCTCCGACATCAAATTGACCGGCAGTTTCCCTGTCCATGATGCGCCGCCAATGACTTGCTTGACCGTCGGCTTTTTCTGCTCGTCCGTTGGTTGCTGCGCTTTCTTCGCGTTCTCTTCGGCGGCGGCTTTCGCCTGCTTCGTCCCGGGCTTGGGCGCGCCTCCACGGGCGTCGGACTTCTTCTTGGGCGGCATCGTCAGGCGTCGATAGAGCTTGACAGTGACGCCCGTGGAGTCTTTTGCTCTGAATTGACAGGTGCTAAGTTGTACTCTGTCGGGTAAGATGACGGCGGGCGATCATTCCGAATCTGGTCCCCGCCTCAGGCAGCTTTTTCTGTGCGCGGGCCTGCGGGGAAGGAAGTGAGTGTGATCGCCCGGCCTCCACCTCGTACTTCTCTCTTCCTTCTTCATGTGCATAGAGCCATAATTTTGACTGGCCAGCATGCGTGGTGACCTGCCCGAGTACGAAAGCTTCTGCTTCGCTCTTTATGCTCATTCCTGATCTTCGGTTGTCGCTGGTGGAACATGGAAAACAACACATACCCGGGTGCGGCGCCGGAGGACCAGAAGCAGCCCGCGAAGAGAAATGCCTGTACTATGCTTCCTAGATCCTGATCTGCACGGCGCATTGCCCTACCTTGAGTAAGAATGACTGGCTAACTTGTTACATTCAGTTACAGAACTCCTTTCATCCAAAAGCAAGCAGCCGAAGCATGACAGTAGTAGTATATCACAAAGCACCCAAAAGAAGGCCCCCGGTAACAAGTTCAACCCTCGAGATGGCCTAGGTGCCTATATCGCGAAACCAGAGGCGTACCCGCCTAGTACTGTGGTATACTACAACGACGACTTCGTTGTGATTCACGATCTATACCCAAAGGCGACGCTGCACCTTCTCCTCCTCCCGCGCGACCCAGCGAAGACCCTCGTCCACCCCGTTGAAGCGTTCGACAATGCGGAGTTCCTCGCGAAGGTGAAAGAGGAACTGAAGAAGGTCCGGAAGTTAGCTGCTAGTGAGCTCCGACGGAAATACGGGAAGGATTCGTTACGGGAAATAGAGCGACAAGAAGCGCTCGTTGCCGAACCGCCGCCGGAGATACTGCCCGCTGGGAGAGACTGGGAGCAGGAACTCATGTGCGGAATCCATGCGCATCCGTCGATGAACCATCTACATGTTCATATCATTTCTGTAGATCGGTTTAGCGACCGGCTCAAGCACAGAAAGCATTATAATAGCTTTTCTACGCCATTCTTCATAGGCATCGATGATTTCCCCCTCGCCAGAGATGACCCACGGAGGGATCCTGACCGACAGGGTTATCTACGGAGGGATTTCGTATGTTGGCGTTGCGGCCAGGACTTTGGGAATAAGTTCGCCGCGTTGAAAACACATCTGGAGGAAGAGTTCAACCAATGGAAACAACTCTGAGTTAGCAAATTGAAAAACAAAAAGCTCGAGCTTTCAATTGTCACGCGACATGACATCTTTCATTACCCCTAGCGCGCAAGTTCCAAACTGAACCTCATGCGCTCAAGTCCATAGACTCAATAGAGCTACCGTCTGTGGTCTAGACGCATCTGTCAAAAAAAAAAAAATATAATTAATAAATAAATAAAAATAAATAAATAAATAAAATAAAAAATAAAAATAAAAATTCAAAGCTCCAATGAGCCACTAGGTAATATTTTGTAGATATACAAACAGAGAATCCAAGGTACGATAAAATCCTGGGCTAATTACGTTCTCAGTAATCTGGCGCTCGAGTTCGCTAAACCTGAAATCCGATTCGAGAAGAAAATATTCATGCTAGAGTCGAACCATGTCATAGACGAGCGATTTCGTCTGAATTCCCGACCCAACGCCCCCGGCTCGGAGGCAACTAGACCTGGAGCAACCAGTCTATGCGCGAGACTTGGACCGGGATGTACCTTTGACCTTCCTGGCTTCAGGGCGGTTAATGTGGTGAGCTGGAATCCATTCGGCGTTGTAGGTGGTGGCCGAGGAAACAGCAGGGCTGTCAACAGGAGTCTCGGCCTTCTTGGAGGCGCCAGCGGACTTCTTCGAGCCCTCTGGCTTGGCAGACTTGCGCTTCTGGGGGAAGTAGGGCGCAATCCAAACGGTGTAGAAGAAGTATGAAGTGCCACCAAAGCAAGCAAGGAGGAAGAAGTAGAGGAAGATACTAGAATTATGAAATCAGCCTTGGATTCATGGAAGCACTGAACCGCACAACTTACATCTGGGGGTCGAAGATGCTGGTTTCGGGCTCCACCACGCTGACGGTACCGTTGTGAGCGTAGACAGTGAAAAAACGGCCCTCACCGTCAGAGATAACCGAGGCAAGAGAGAGTCTGAGATCCTGAGGGTGCATTTCGGTGGCAAAGCTGTAGCTCAGGCTCTCCTTCTCACCAGCTGGGATATCCACGCTGTAGCGAGTAGCAGTCAGGTTGCGAACCAGCTTGCTCTCCTCGTCCAAGGTAGACAATGTGCCACCGATGAAGTTGACAGTCACAGCAGAGGCCTCATTGTTGGTGAAAGTGACCAAGGCCTGCGTTGGGTGGCCATTGACAAGCTTCACGCCGAAGATCTCAGAAGCGGGGAATGCTGCTTGAGCGGTCACAGCAAGGGTAGGCGCTTGAACAGTTTCCTCAATCTTCTCGGCGGTATCCTAATGCGATGATTCGTAACGTCAGCAATCTATCGGGGCTTGCACTGAGTCATTAGCTCCGCGAACGTACTGCTGCCAGAGAGCCGCCGATCAAGGCTTGAACCGAGAGCAAAGCCAGGGAGAGGAAAGCGAAGCGAGCCATTGGGATGAGGAGGCACCGAATCTGATACGACCACGGAAAGGGTTCAAGGGGAAGCGAGAGGACAAAGAAGAGGAAAGAGGAGAAGAGGAGAGGAAGACGAGAGATAGAGATGGAAGAGGGACAGACCGACAGCAAGTTTGCTCCACGTTGGCGTTTCTTTCCCCAGGCCCCGCTGACTCAGCCACAGTTCTCCATCGCAGTTTCCGCGGCCGATTCGAACGCAATTTCCGTCGCGAAGACTATGAAAAATTGGCATAGAGAGTCATTCACTTGATGATCCTGATTGTAGACGTGGTCTCACGTGTATTCATTCATTCGCGACAAAGGAGGCGTTTCAATAAACCTGTCATTCACACTTCCTCCTCTGGCGCGGACCATACCATATATAAGCGCTCTCCTCGAAGTTTCCCCGGTTCAACACTCAAACTAACACACCATCTTCATCTCCAACCTACGCCTTCTCGAATGATCCCGTTCTTCAGATAGCCCTTCCCTTTTCTCTTAGGCATCATGTCGGCCCGCTCATATTTCGAACGCTATCAACAGCTCAATTCCATCGAACAGAAGAAAGACACTCTGATCGAGGTATTCCTCAGCATGGCCTTTGTTCGATCTTCCATGGCCTCTCTGTGTTAACACGACTTTTATTCGTTAGGAACTGATACAACGAGTAACTGAACTCGAGCGCGCATACCAACAAGAACAGTTGGACCATGAGCGCGAAAAGCGCTTCAATCGAGATATACAGCTTCACGAAATGGAGTTGATGGAACAATTGTCGCGCACTAAAGCTGTCATGGTAAACCAATCTCACTAATTTTCCGCTATAATCTCAATCGCAGTCGCTGACTTTCCTTCCTTGCTCATTATAGAACCGCGAGCCTTTCATAGTCGTACTTTTGGACGGAGACGGAATAATCTTCAGAGACGATCTATTACAACTGGGAGAAGAAGGTGGACGAAAAGCCGCAACAGAATTGTCCTTCGCAGTTGAAGATTATGTATCGGATAATTTCCCAAGCATTGTTTCACCGAAGATCATCACCAAGATGTACGTCAATATGAAAGCGCTATGCGACGCTTGTGTTCGTGGCGGAGTTACGACGGATCCTTCTATTCTGGATGAATTTGCTCGGGGCTTCAATGGCAGCTTTTCCCTATTCGATTTGATAGATGTCGGATCAGGGAAGAATGCTGCGTATGATAAGATAAAAGGTATGCATTGCACCTGCAGGACCTCCATGCATTCCCCTGCTTTCAGATATGCGCTAACGGGTTGCTGCAGACACCTTCAAACTACATCTATACAACTGTCACTGCCATCAGATTTTCCTGGGCTTATCGGACGAGTCGCCATACTTGCACGCCTTGGAAGAGATTCTAGCAGATATGGACCTCTCGGGGCGCATTTCATTGATTGAAGGGATTCCATTCGGCCAGGACCTTGAATCTCTCAAGACACAATATAGGTCCACTAAGTTCCCTGACATTTTCCGAGACTCCAAGTTAAACACGGTTTGGCCCCAATGGAAAGCAGCAGTGGCCACCAAGCCACGCTCGTTACTAACCCCATCGCCGAACCCCTCACCCCATGTCGCACCGCTTTCTCGAACGCCCAGCAATATAACTACAGCAACAACGGCGACCACAGCCAGTAATAGCGCGGCTGCCTCGTCAACGCCGGCAAGCTCTCATAGTTCTGATGATTTTCAATTGGTGCGTTCGAAACCTGCCTCCTCCTCTCGTCCTAAAATCGTGGAACGAAATAAGTACGGCCAGCGTGTAGACCGACTTGACATCCAGAGCATACCTCGTGAAGAGATGAACCGCATAAAGAAACTGAAGCTTTGCAATTATCACTTTCTACAAGGCGAATGCCCGAATGAGAATTGCCATCACGACCATTCTCGCAAATTGACCAAGGCCGAGCTTCATACTCTAACCGCCGTCGCGAGAATGACTCCATGCCGGTATGGACTGGAATGTGACGACCCAGAGTGCATGTACGGGCACCGTTGTCCTCAAAGTGAAGTCGGAAGAAAAGATTGCTATTGGGGCTCCAGTTGTCGCTTCAATACTGCCGCGCACGGCATTGACACCAATATCGTGAAAGTGACCAAGGTCTAAAACCTTCACTTCCAGATGCGATTAGTAACTCCACGACAACATTTCTCGCCTTGTATACCATATGATTGGGCTGTAATATTATGGCGTCGGGGCCGTTGAACACCGTACTTTCTGTACCATTTCAGGTGACGCTTCTTTTTACTGGGCGCGCTATTTTCTGATATTTTGTTTCTCTCGGCAAGGCTATGTATTTATGATGCTGTAATGATAATCAATGCTGCAGCATTGATTTAGTCCTGAGGTAACAAAGTATCTTCTAGTTCCAAGAAGGGACACCACTTATGCATAAACAGTTTCATGAATCGTCGTCTTCAACAGCCCAAACCTCCTCTCCCATCCAAAACAGCCTTGCTCAGAACAGCCACCCAAACTCTTACCACCGCCTGCTCGGTTAGACCCCCGAGAATGGTTGCACTGGATGCCGTATTCCATAATACCGCAGCGGAAGGGCACTGAGGTGAGTCTCTTAAGATCTATTGGTTTCCCGCCTTCTTCGATGGTCTCCCGTTTCAACTCTTCTAAATTCCCCCATAAGTGCCAAATTGTGTTGCGCAAATCCTCGAGATTATCCGGTTTCTTTCGTAGACTGGAGAAAGGGAGTTATGTCAGTTGACCGGTTCATCTATCTACAGCGTTTTATTTAGAGCAAGGATCGACCTACTCAGTTGGACTCATTTTCAGAAGATGCTCCGCTTCAGAATGCGAAACAAAAAGCCTGACACGCTCTTTCTGCTGTCCAGGTACCGCACGAGAGGGGCTTTCGACGAGGAGGCAAAAGCGCCATTCCCATTTTTCATATGTATGTGAGGACGCGAGCGAGGTGTGTTTCTGGAGGACGGCAAAATCCTCTAATAGCGGGGGGTAGAAGTCGACTACGCGGACTGTGCTGAGGTAGCAGAGGTTCTGGAAGGGAAGTCGGTACTCGATGCCGTCTGGGGATCGGTTGTTATGAGAGGGGTTGTCGATGATCTCTTCTAGCGATATGTATTCCATGTTTGGCCCCACTCGTGGATGGACTGCGAGATGAGGATTAGTTTACTGGCCACATTCGTTTCGATGAGAATATACTTACTGTTTGGGTGGGCATCGATACGCTTCTTCGGAACAAGCCTTGTCTGGCCAACTTCTTTCTTCGGCTCTGCTTTGCTTCGTTTCTTCTTGGCGTTACTCTTCTTTGAGCGCGGTTCGGCGTCCTCGTCTGCTTTTCTCTTTCGCTTCTTCGGGTGCGCTTTCCAGTATTCTTCTTTCCGAGCAAGCAGTTGCTGGACCCGAGGGTCCTCCTTGGGATCTACTTGAAAGACGTTTGGAACATGTGGTTTGTCGCGATTTTGATGGATGGCGCCTTCCAAGGCTCCTCCTTCCACACGACTTGCCTTGATATGAACGTTCTTGAGGCGAACGAGTTCGTTCTCGCTGAAAGTGCCCCGTAGAGATGATGCATGCGGCTCCCACAGCGTTATCTGGATGGTCCTACGACCAGAAGGGCCATTCCAGTTCTTTTTTGGGCGTTTGATATAATTATATTGGTCTCCTTCACGACCTTCATCAGGCTTCTCATTGTCGGATGCATAGCAGAATAGATCCTCGTGCTCAGTGTAATCGGTGAGGTAGACGGTAAGCTTCTCACTGTCATTACCATGTATTTTGACTATCTCACCAATGAGATCCGCAAATTGCCTCTCCCGGACGTCTTTGAGAAGCGAGAACTTTTTCTGGGTATTCGAAGCTGAAATAGGGTTAGTGTCCTGTGAAATTCCTGCCCTAGGAACAGTGGCAGTGCGGAACGAGGCGGGAGAAGCCTGTAGCAAAGCCGATGCGTGGCTCTTTTCCTGATATGTGGGCTCAAAAGGTACAGGGCCAGTGATTGCTGAGAGATGGGATGTAGGATCCCGGTCTGCGCGGAAGATAGCGTATGGAATGATTCTATCCTGAGAAGCTACTGCCGTTGTCTTCCCATATATTATCTTGACCTAGACCAAATATAAGTCATCAAGAGCGCTATGTGGGGGTATATCGCACAGACAAACCGTGATGTTTCGTAATAGAATCACATCCCCATCGTGTACGGGTGGTAACATAGACTCTTTTGCCTGGAAGTATTTGATTTTCAGACCGTCCCATGTATGCCCGTTGTTCAGGTCGCTGTCTTTTATCGTGAATGTTATGCAGACAGACGTCCCTTGACTTCTGAAGGCGCCACCCCAGATATCCACAACCACACCCATTACATTGACGACGCCCCTCGTCGCGACCGCATTGGTGACGTCGACATAGCCTGGGGGAGGTCTAGTCGCCATTGTCGTTTGAGTCGCAGGCGCCCCGTGCTCTATAACGTGAAAACAACCTTGTGGATAGACAAACCTGGAGTCATATCTCAGGTCGCATCACGGACTGCACGTCGCTAGCCCAATCGACAAGCAATAGTGTTCATCTGCATCTGCACGAAGTGAGTTCAAAACTCGGATTATAGTAGTAGGAGGGCGACGTGGTACGATGATAGACGCGTCTGGTCCTTTCATTGTTGTATGGCGATCCGCGGCGCTAAGATCGCTTGGGCGCCTGCCGGCTACAGATAGCGCTAGTCCCAAAGCAGCGAGCTCGTCCCGTGACTGTGACGCTCCCGTCAAACAATCGTTATTTTTCCCCTCCTTCCCTCTCTTCTTCCCTCTGCCAGTCGCCCCGCGAAAAATACAGAGGCTTTCCATCTCCCTTATCTGGCTTAATTTTTTTGCTCACCGGGGTCCTTTCTACATATTTTCTGTTATCCCATCCCCCATTTTTGCCTCTCTCCTCTACTTCTCTCTATCAAGTAACCCGTTGTAGTGCGCTTTGTTTTTACTCCCTCCCCTTGGCAACCATGTCGGACCGCTATATTCCAGAGCACCGCCGCACCCAATACAAGGCCCGCAACCAGTTCCGACCTGATGAACTTCGCCGTCGTCGTGAGGAGCAGCAAGTCGAGATTCGAAAGCAGAAACGTGAAGAGAACTTGGCCAAGCGACGAGGTATCCAGACTCGAGATGGCGGAATCGGTGTCGGTGGTGGCATGGGTGGCGCTGAGAGTGACGATGAGGCCAGCGCTATCGAAAGCGAGGTATGTGATTGTCTAGATAGGCCTTTCTCCAGCGCCGTTGAGTCGTTGCCGTGCGCCTCAACCTGCCTGATGAACTCCTTCGTTCACTGTTCACTGTCCGGCAAGGGCTCACCGCCCGAATATGGCCCCGGGCCTTGAAGCCGGTATCATCGCGGGGCACTCACACGACCGGCGACCTATTTTTATATACTCCATTTATATGGACAGTGTTTTAAAAAATGCGATATATGCTAACATGGATATTCATAGCTTAACGTAGAGTTACCAGAGATGGTCAAGGGTGTATTCTCTGACCAGATTGAAGCTCAAATTCAAGCGACGACCAAGTTCCGAAAGCTCCTCTCCAAGGAGCGCAATCCCCCTATCGAGCGTGTCATTGAAACTGGTGTTGTCGCCCGCTTTGTGGAGTTCCTTCGATCTCCTCACACCCTAGTTCAGTTCGAGGCTGCTTGGGCTTTAACCAACATTGCTTCCGGGTCTGCTCAACAAACTCAAGTCGTCATTGAAGCTGGCGCTGTACCGATTTTTGTCGAGCTCCTGAGCAGCCCCGAGCCCGATGTGCGTGAGCAGGCCGTCTGGGCCCTGGGTAACATTGCTGGTGACAGCCCACAATGCCGTGATTTCGTCCTCAACGCTGGTGCTCTGCGCCCGCTCCTGACTTTGATTAACGACGGTCGCAAGATCAGCATGCTGCGCAATGCAACCTGGACGTTGAGCAACTTCTGCCGTGGCAAGACTCCTCAGCCCGACTGGAACACGGTATGTCTCAAAAAAATTTACGATCTACGACAGGCAACTCGTACTAATGAGCATCTAGATTGCGCCCGCCCTCCCCGATCTCGCCAAGCTCATCTACATGCTTGACGATGAGGTCTTGATTGATGCTTGCTGGGCTATCTCCTACCTGTCTGATGGTCCCAATGAGAAGATTCAGGCTGTCATCGAAGCTGGTATCCCTCGTCGCCTTGTCGAGCTCCTAATGCACGCCTCCACCTCGGTTCAGACCCCTGCCCTCCGTTCAGTCGGCAACATCGTCACAGGTGACGATGTTCAGACGCAGGTTATCATCAACTGCGGCGCCCTTCCCGCCCTTCTCTCTCTTCTCAGCTCCACCAAGGATGGTATCCGCAAGGAGGCCTGCTGGACTATCTCTAACATCACTGCTGGTAACTCCAGCCAGATCCAGTCTGTTGTCGATGCCGGCATCATTCCTCCCCTCGTCCATTTGCTTGCCAATGGCGACTTCAAGACCCGCAAGGAAGCTTGCTGGGCGATCTCCAATGCCACCTCTGGTGGTCTGCAGAAGCCCGACCAGATCCGCTACCTCGTTACTCAGGGATGCATCAAGCCACTCTGTGACCTGCTCGCATGCCCTGACAACAAGATCATCCAGGTTGCTCTGGATGGCCTTGAGAACATTCTCAAGGTTGGTGAGATGGACAAGGAGGCTGCGCAGTCTAATGACGCTCGCGTCAACCGCTATGCTCTGTTCATTGAAGAGGCTGGCGGTATGGAGAAGATCCACGACTGCCAGAACAACGCCAACGAGGAGATCTACATGAAGGCGTACAACATCATCGAAAAATACTTCTCCGATGAAGATGAGGCTGGTGGTGAGATTGATGAACTCGCACCTCAACAAACACAGACAGGCTTCACTCTAGGTGCTACCCAACAGCAGCCTGGCGGATTCTCGTTCGGTGGTGCCAACGGTGGCGACTCCATGGACATGTAAAGGGAGAAGGCCCAAAAAAGCATTTGAAGGAATATATTCTCGGGCAATTGTTGCTCAATCCCCCAGCCCCAGCCCTATTGGCGGGCGAATTGCGGCTTCGATTCACGTTAATCCCTTTGCGTGTAACCGTCGGGAACCCGACACTGGCAGCCGGCTCGAAGGCGTCGACTCCTTGGAGTGGTATTCCCTTGGTTCCTCTAGCTGAGTGTTGCCCTCTAAGAGTGGTTGGGATGTCTGGGAGTCAATGGACCAGATACCATACCCGGCTGTTTCGGTTTTCTTACCCCCTTCTGGCATCTCGACGTTTCACCTGTTTTCTCCCCGTCGAACTTCTAAATTCCACCCTTTTTACTTTTCATCACGGTTTGGCACGATAAAACAAGATTCACCATCATGTATCCCTTTCCTATCTCGAGTCACCCTAGCATTCCTCATACACGGGCGTAGTTGTCTATAGGCTTTTTTTTTTTAATCACCTGCTTTTTTTGTTCCTTATATTGACTCTGTTCCCCCGTTTCCGTTATCCTTGTCTGTTCCACGGTCGGATTTTGTATTCTTGAACCGCTCTCCATGCCCCATTGCCAAAAGGAAAGAAAAATCTTGAACGACATAATCTCTCGAATTTACGACACGGATGTGGCACGACTCAAAGAAATATATCACCCCGCCTACGGTAGTGGTATTCACAGAATGAAAATCTCGTCTAGTGGTATCTTCTGTATTAGATATAGTATATGTAGTAATATTAAGCTCCTTCTACTCGCATTTGCTTTCTTCGCATGACTTCTAATGGAGATCGCTCTTTCCTCACCTGTTAAATAGCAAACCCCCGTCTCGTTAGGAAGGAGCGACTGATACCCTTCCAGGTTCAGTCGTATCTCCCCCTCATAAAATCTAAGACCTGCGTATTGGATAAAATTACTATGTATGCCCCGCGTGAAAGAGGGATACTTATGATTCGTCTCTCCTTGAGGCCGAGGACGTTGAAAGGCATTAGTATGTGAGTTTTGAAGCGTGCCTCTGCTTCGCGAAGTTTGTATAGCTTCATATCATTCATTTAGGGGTATTAAACGAAATGGAGGCAAGCGGGTAACTGGCAGTAAAATATCAGTTACACACTACTAGACGAGATTGGAAATATCACACAGTGGAGAGAGAACAAGAACATGACTGAGAAGACTTGAGCTGAAATGGAGTTCATTACATGAGAACGTAAATTGGGAGTTAGCATACAGCATCAAGAGAAATGGGAAAGTGGTAAAATCAACTAAGTAGACAGGAGATTAGAACAGATAGGAGAGTTGACTAGATAAACTAAGAAGCCGCCGGCGAGGAAAGCATACATAGATTGAACGGGTCATAAATTGGAACATGTAAGTAAGAAGGGCAAGCGCCAGGTACTTTGGGTGAGAAAAGAAGTCAAGGCGGATGAAGAAGAGAGAATCGAGGAAACGAAATCAATCACCCATGATTTCGTCTTCATCTGTCTCAGGCGCTGCAGATCGGTTCTTGTCATCTCCCTCGTCGTTCTCTTTATCAATGTCATTGTTGTCTTTCTCCATTTCCTCATCGCTAATGTGTTCCTCCTCTTCCTCCTCTTCGTCGACTCTTTCAGCTGACTTGTTCTGCTTGCCGGGCTGTGGCTTGCTTGTGCCCTGCGCAGCAGACTGCTTCCCTTTAGACTGAGCAGGCCGTGAAGCGGCACGCTTGGGGGCTTTGTCTTCGAGGAATACCAGGACCTCGCGATAATTCGGGCCAAGGCGGGTCTTATGCTTCAGCAGCTTCTTCTTCAACTGCCCGCTATTGGGCCCGGATGCGTCGATGATACGTCCTATGATTGCGAGCACGAGTTTTCCGGTCAATTCGCAGAGTCGTTGCTCTGCGACGATCTTGGACCGCAATCGCTCCTCATGGAGCACCTGATCGCCCTCCTCTTCGTCATCTTCGGGTTCTCGTTCAAGTTCTGAATCGGACGCCGGAGCATCGTCCTCTGCTGGTTCGAACGGTACACCTGATCTCTTCGCATATGTTCTGAGGGCTATTCCGTGAATGTTGGTGATGAGGTTCTGGACATTCTCGTCGATCTCATGTACTAAGCTTTGAGCCTGGAAGATGGTATCCTCATCATTACCGGCGCCCGGACCAGCATTTCGGAATGTACCAAACAGCGTCTGGAGGTCCAGAAGAGTGGTAGTAGCAGTGGAACGGACATCGTCCAAGCCCGATCGCTCCTTCATGATAGCAACAAGAGCCTCAACAAACAATTCGCGGCTCTTGGTCAGTGACTCGAAATATGCTGTGTTGAAAATGGCTTTCCCAGCTGCGAATGCTGTTCGTAGGTTTTGTACCTTCCACATGAAGTAAAATAGAAGTGTCCTGATGCTGTTGATCACCACTTCTGTCTCTGCCCTCGCTGCGTTCTCATCCTCTTCGGTATCCACTTGTGTTTGTTCGCGCTGACCCCTTTGCACCAAGCGCAGCACAGAGTTGAATGGAGCTTCCGAGTCCTTCTTACTTCTACCCTTTGACCGATTTGTGAGCGGTGTTTCGAGCATCTGCGTACAGTCCGTTATACTAGACAAGTTGGAGATCCTCGTCACGGTGTTGTTGAGCTCAGTCAGAACCGAAGCTGGTATCGGGCCGTCGCTCGTTACTTCCTTTTGCTGAGATATTCTGATAAGGGTGTCCATCATGTCCTCCCAAAGCTCTTGGATCTTGCCGTCCAATGCTTCACGCATATCGTCGGAGCTCTTTGCATGAAGGAAGGCAACGCTAGCCTCGGCTAGAACATCTTGGTCAGAGTGACTTAGAAATTGTTTGTTGATGTCATTGAGCAAAGATGTATAAGCCGTTGCGTCTTTCTGGAGGTCTTGTATCTTATCAAGATCTACAAGATGCTCCAGACGAAGAACCGCAGAGGCGGCTTCCGGCGTAGATCCGAATTTGTTTAGAAGCTGTGGGATGATTTGAGCAAGGCCGTGAGCTATCTCTTCCTGCAGCTCTGGAATCCTGTCGGTCAATGCCTTGACCTTCCTGCCTCGCTTGTCAATGTCGGACTTGGCAACGTCGAGAATTCGAAGTTTGACAGCGCAGCACAGTACTTCCAGGAGAACCACTTCCTGGCCCTCCTGCATCTTGTATAGCTTCTTGACTGTTCCACTGGCATCTTCTTCACTAGGCTCGTCGGGAATTTCGGAATGATCGAAGAGCAGGTAACCGGCCAGAGACTGCCAATTTGTCAATTCATCAAAATGTGGGTAGACAGCCTCCGTAGCAAGAACAAATCGCGAGTCCATCGAGATACCTGCAAGCGCGTCTCTCGATGTTATGGTTGTTTCAGGCGCAGTGTCATCTTCCGGTGTATCGTAAGCCTGGATGATATCCGCAAGACACTTGAACTTGATCCATGAACGCTTTGGTGACTCGAAATCATCCTCGTCTTCATCCTCACCGAATATCTCATTGACTTCATCCGCAACCTCCTCAATCGTTGAGTCGAAAACATCCTGGACATTTGCGACAAAGAAAGGGCCTGCTGCCTTGCGCACACGCGCCTCGGAATCGAATATGAGTCTCCCGACAGTGTCAACGTCTGCAGGCTCAATCAATCCAGCATCTCGGATCAAATCAAGCAGCTCAATCGCCATCGTGCGCATCCCGACATCAGAATCGTGAGTCGCTATTTCCACGAACCGATGGCGGAAACGCTCAGTGAACGAACGCACGCCGGCAATGTTGTCTTTATTCGAGTATATACTCAGAAGTTGACGTAAAGCAACAGCCCGCGTGTGAACATCGCTGTCGGATATGATCCATCCGCAGTACCGAAGAAATTGGCCCTCGAAAAAGTACTCTCGGTAACTGTGCATCCACCTTCCTAGTGCCGCTATGCTCGCGGCACGAATTTTCGGGTCAACATCACGGTAGCGGTTGACGAAGATGATGTTCACGCCATCTTTGAGAAGATCATCTATCAGTTCAAGTTTGGTTTCGCTCTCTTGAATGGTGGATTTCATCGCGTCGACTCGGCCTTTGTTGACCGTCTTCTTTTTCTTCTCATTTTCCAACTGCTTGCGAGTAGTCGATACAGAAGTCATGATCTCCCGGGCAATGTCACAGAGAGCATTCATGTTCGATAAAGCGACGACGGTTGCGGTATGTCTGAAAGGCCTACAGGTGGAAGAAGAGAGAGAGGACAGCCAAGACTGGAGATTCTCGTAGAGGACTTTGTCGTCATATAAAACCGAGGAATGGTGTAAAGTTTGCATGAGAGCAATGAAGAAATTCTCCAAGACAGGCTGAAAATCTCTGAATTTGCGAGATTTCGAGATAAGAGGGTATTCGGAAATGCCTTCGGCGGCGTACTCGTCCTGGAATTCCGCAACGCGCGGCGCTATGTGGTCAACGTCTTCAATATGTTCTACTGTAGCTTCAATGTCAGTTCCCGAAGCCCGGAGAACTAAGTTGACCAGATCGCGCATCGCAGTCGTTTGTGCCTCTTGATATCGCGTAAGCCACCCCGCAGCCACGGTTTCAGTGTTACGTCCCTTGCCGAATACCTCCGCTAGACGAACGTAGTTGTTAGCCAGAGAACAAACACAACAAGCGCACAACAAGAAAAGCGCGAACAATACCATAAAGACCACTCTCGCCAGCAGCCAAACTAGACCGCATTTTTGGCTTCTTAGGCCGCGAAGGCGGCTTTGCACCATTTGCAGCTGGTCGCAGAGCCAGCTGCCTTCCGATTCCATTCCCAGCTACTTTTGGCTTCTTCGCGCTGCGAGACCCTTGTGATTTCGACTTGGGTTTCGTCCCAGATGATGTTTTCTTCGCAGACCCTTTGCGTGCAGCACGTCTTTGCTCCCGCAGTTCCTCCTCATCGGGCTCGTCATCCTCCTCGACATCTTCGCTTTCCGGTTCGGACGCGTCTTCGGCGTCCTCGTTTTCGTCCTCGTTTTCGTCGCCGACAGCTGTTCGTTTTCGTTTGTGGGCGCCGCCCGCGGTCGCACCATTAGCCTCGCTATAGCTCTGTGAAAAGAGTTCGGGCCTTCGCGTTGCCCGACCGGATTTTCTCCTATCCCCCGAGGGTGATGCGGTGTCCTGAGTCGGGCCGGGTGGAGGTGAGGAAAAGCGTAACTCGGGCTCCATTTCTGTTGCACACTTCGCGAATCACTCTCAATAACAATGGGTACGTGTCCCAGTTGACTATGCCATGCAAGTTGATGAATTGTAGGCGAAGAGCAAACTGGAACGCGGGGTTGTTGCGGACTAAACGGGAAACCGCGACGGATCAATCAAGCGAGTATGTTGCGCGCGGCAGTCCTCCACCAGTCGACGAGGCAGATTAAAAAGCTAACGAAGGCGATAATAAGTGCTAGAGCTCAATGAGGGGACGCCCGGCCGCGCCAGTGGCGATGAGAATTAGCGATGGAGGAGGAGTAAGGAAGGAGCAGTGGAGGACGCGGAGTCGACCTGAGAGTAACTGGACGGAACAGACGCGCTTTGGTGCCGTAATGCCTGAGGCCTTAATTTTATGCTGCACAGTTAGTAAGAGAATGTTATGCACATCATGTGATTGATCAACCCTAGTTGGTGCGGGGAAGAGGAGAAGCGCGTCCGATGCCGTAATGGAAACACATCTTTGCTCCATCACCGACGTCTGTGAAGCTGCCCAGAGCTCCAAATTGCAGAGCCAAGCTACTTAACGCCAGGTTACTTATTAACGCCGTCATCGAAACTCCGCTTGAAGCTATTCTTGCAGCATTGAGGTCAGGTGGTTGGACAAGAGTGACTATCGTGGCCATTCGCAAATGTCCCGTGCAGCAGAGCGATGCCGTCATGCCGCCGAAGTTGAAACAGCTGAATCCCACGTCCTTCTCACCTCTAAGTCCCGCCCTTCGTCCCCTAGAGCTCTCGACCGTCAACAAGCAAAATGCCCGTCAAATCACCCTTCGAATCCTCAATCGCAAAGTCCGGACAGGGTAAAGTCGTCCTCTCGCTACTGCCTCCTGCGAATCCCTCCCTCAGCACCTTAACCTACAAATACCCCCTCAAACTCCTCACTCGCGCCCCCGGCTTCGTGCCGCAGTCCGCGTCGCCCGATGCTACCCAACCTGTGCACCTATACCTTCTCACCTACGGCGGAGGTCTCCTCCCAGGAGACCAAATCGATGTCTCGATAACGCTAGAGCCGCGAACAAGGCTTGTCGTCACGACGCCGCAAGGCAGCACAAAGATCTTCAAGACCGAAACTTCTCCGGGGCGCACATTATCAGATCAGAGCCGGCAGACATTAGACGTCTGCATCGGCCAAGAGGCAGCTCTGTGCTACCTTCCTGACCCATCAGCGCCATTCAAAGACAGTCGCTACGAACAGATCCAGACCTTCACCGTCGACAATACAGCGGAGACGTCGTCCCGAAGCAGCCTCTGCGTCTTAGACTGGGTGACGCAGGGCCGGACCTCGCGCGGCGAGAACTGGGACTTCCATCTCTGGAAGGGAAAGAACGAAATATGGCTAGATGATACCTCGACTACGACCACGACCACCGACCACGAGAACGAAACTCAGAAAAAGAAGCTCCTCCTCCGAGACTCCTTAATTCTCAACGACGAATCCTCCACCACGCCTCCAAAAGCACAAAGCCAGAACCAAACCCCAGCCCTGCACCCCCCTAAATCCCTCGTCCGCGAACGCACAAGCCCCCACGGCGTAATAGGAACCCTAATCCTGTACGGCCCAGTCTTCTCAAACCTGTCCTCATATTTCGTCACAAAATTCACCTCCCAGCCGCGCATCGGCGCCCGGAACTGGTCGTCCTCTGGCCCCGCAGCCGTCGAATTCCCTGAGAACTACGACTCGCAAGTGACGTTTACGGCGGCGCGCGTAAGGGCCGGCTGTGTCCTTGTTAAGTTTGGCGCTGCGGACTTTGAGACGGCGAAGGATTGGTTGGGGGGTGTGCTTAGGGAGGAGGGGAGTATTGTGAGGGAGTTCGGGGAGGAGGCGTTGTTTTGTCTGTGATCTGCTTTTGCATCTAGCTGAGTTGGATGCTGTGTTCTATGTACAGATGGTTGCATAGCCCGTTAGGCAACAGGGATGTGCGCCCAAGGCGTCTTTATAAATATGATGATACCCAATCATTTTTTTTTCTTGCATTTTGGCTTCTATTTTAGCTAGCTAACACTACCAAATACATAGCTATCTACGGTCAAGAGCGTGATGATGGACGTTAAGATCATGGCATCGTAGCATCATTCCTGCTCGTTTAATCCAACCCATAAGAGTATAAACATATTGACGCCGGTGGGTATATTCTATCGTAAAAAAAAAACATAAACTGAAAAGACCCTGCAGGATCTAAGGCCTTAACTTGTTTCAAGTTGGCAACTTAGTGCCACCAATCGAAGATACTAGGCGCCCAGTCCTTCCTAGCCGCACTGACGAGATCATCCACGTTGAGCATATCAACGCCTTCTCGGGCAAGGACACGCCAAACATGGTTTCGCAAGCTTCGAGGCCAGTCAGGCGTTCCCCAGTATCGGACTTTAAGACCTTGTCGGTGGGCGGCCCTAATCTGGGATCTGATTGTTTGCACCTGACGGTCCGTCAAATGCAGCATCCATGGGGTTCCGACGGCCTTTTTGAAAGAGACTGAAGCATAGTAGCTATTTGTCGCATTGAAAGTGTCGGGTGTAATGCCGCCTTTGTCGATACCCGAGAGGCCTTGGCCAGCATTTTCATTTCGTTTTTCTATATGGGTGCTCTCATCAATGCGGTCGGCGCTTTCCACTATGCGGTCGAGCGGTGCATCGAAGAAGATATCACGGTATGTGCTGTTTGCAATGACTCGATTAAAGGGCGCGTTTCCCGTCGCAACAACGGTAATGGGGCCATTGACTGTATCGTTTCCATTCCAGTAGGTCAAGTAGCCACTTTCGCGGAGCGGAGCAAGTTGCGAATATACATAATCCCAGATCTCATTGCCATCGGTCTTGAAGTCGATGAGAAAAATCAGGGACTGGAGAGGATTGGTGTCGAAGACTCCATTTGGAGGTTGATCGACGTCGGGATGGAAGTGGGTGATTGGGTTCTGTCTGCGCAAGATACTCATCAAAGGGTCGACGTACATGCTCCGTAGTGTGCGGCTTGGGGTCAGAGATGGTCTTGTATGACCGACAAAAAGCTCATCGTCGACGAGCCAGACGTCTGCCTCCACGCCAATGCACCCGGCCGCCAGAGCGGAATAGAGAGGCACGCGACGCCAGTAATCATTGTGCGAGTGACATGCGATAGGAACTATATCCCTTGAGATATCCGTGGGCCAACGTGTAGCGTCCGCGGGGTCAACATCCTGCGGCTGTCGCCAACGAGCGGTTACTCGATCAAGCTCATCCGGGAAGAATGAGATGACGATACTGCAAGCGAGGGAGATGAACTGGAAGATGCCTCTAAGATAT
Source organism: Aspergillus undulatus (assembly GCF_047715775.1). Lineage (NCBI taxonomy): Eukaryota > Fungi > Ascomycota > Eurotiomycetes > Eurotiales > Aspergillaceae > Aspergillus > Aspergillus undulatus. Next base: position 22,418 of record NW_027396681.1, read on the forward strand.
GTGTTAGTATCTGCTTAATGGGAAGCAAGTTGATTATCTTACAACATGGTGAAGAAGCCCACGATAAAGTATAGACAACAGCAGGAGCGGTTTGACTTCCGGAACCACTTAGGATAAAGCTTGGAATACTTGGAGTGACGAGGAAATAGAGGGACGAAAGTTTCAGGAGTCTTGTGTTTGGCAGAAGTAGCAATGAACGGCGAAACCACGGAGAGCCCACGAGCCCATAGCGAGCCCTGTCTTCGTCTTCGTTGCCTAGGTAGAACTTCCTCCAAGTCGGAATCATAAGCAGGCTCTTCAGGTGTGTCTGAATAGTTCTCTGGCATCTCATTAGTGTTATTGTCTTCGATGTCGTGGTAAGAGCCAACAGGCGACCCGCTGGATGCCGTGGCAGTTGTGTATGAGGGTTGGTGATGAGGTGGGGATGAAGACGACGACATGGTTAAGAATATACTGGCGCAATAGCCATGGACAGATGGGAACAGCAGAGCCCAAGACTGAGCAACTCATCACAAAAGAGGTGGGGTGATGGTATTTATCAGCGACTCCCCTCCACCGCGCAAGCCGACCCCTTCTTTCCCACAGCGAATTTCTGGAGACTGGTGCCCTGGTCGCACATGGTCAGGTCCAGAAATGGGGGCCAATCGGGGCTAAAAATCGGGAGATCGGAGCATGCCCACAGGAAACAGGAGAGGATTCGCTTTTGGCCAGAGCGTAGTGAGGAAGGGTAGTCGAGAAACTCAAGTGTGAAGCCGCAGAAGAGGTCCGATCCACATGGAGACGTGGAGAGGGATGAGAGCCACCATGTGCCGTAGCCGCCCCTCCCATTGGCCTCACCTCCCAGAGCCAAATCCAACCTTCCTCTCCCCATTACCCACCTGCGCCCTCTCGCCCCCGGCCCCAAGCCCCAGGGCCTCGCAAGCTCACAGCTTCATAACCAATAATATAACCAAAAAACGGCTTGTTGATTTAACTACAGCTTTTCGCCGGAGCCTTTCGCCGATCCGTTGCATCATCCATGTCATTTGTCAACCGACTGAAGAAGGTAAGCGTACCGAACTAAAACCGGGGTTGACAACAGGGACCTGAACGGAAATCCGCCACTATTAATGTACATAGTATGCCCGATAGCAAAGTTGTTTCCGTTCTTCTCACTCGCCCACTTACACTACTTGACATCCATACTTTTGCGGCAATCCGGTGGCTCGTAAGTGCTAGGTTGTCAGGCTGTCACGCTATTTCTGGCTCGCGCCGCAGGGTTCTCGCTCCTGGAATAGCGCCCATGGACGGGTCGCCCCCAACGTTGATCTGTTACTGTTCTGCCACTTCCTGGTTACAACAGCCTCTGTGGTCCAAGACAGTTGACCGGGTATGGCTATTGATAGATCCATACATAATACATACCGGCATAATATCTCAAAATAGAAAGCGGTATCAGATAAGCATACGTAGATAAGATAACCGGGAAAAAATCTCATCTCAAACACGAGTTGCCAGTCGCAAGGCATCAAACACCATTGACAGTCCCCGAAATGCCTCACAAGCACAAGCGCCGGCAAAATGACGAAAGGTAATTCTAGGACACCTCTCCACGAACCCACCACTCACACAGCAACAGCACCTACGACCTACCCCCAACTCTAATCGCCAAAGCGCTCCCGGTGCGAGACCCCTCAGCAACAGGGAAAAACCAGCAAGGGAAAGGGAAAGGCAAGGGCAAGGGCAAGCAAAACGCAGTCGCGAAGCCTCAGTCAAAAAATGAGAAGAACGCAGCGAAACAGAATGAAGCTGCTACTTCAAGACGAAAGTCTGCGTTGGAGGATGACACGCCGCGCGCATTCAGACAGTTAATGCAGTTCCAGGAACGGCGGGCGGCGGGGAACAAGCAAAAGCGGAAGCGCGATAGTGATGGTAGCGACATTGATAGTGATAGCAGCGAAGACGACAAGCCTGCTGTCTCGCGGAAGACGAATACCAAGAACAAGAAGAAAGCCACCAAAGTGACAGAACAAGACCAAGATACCAGCGAAACATCAACGAAGACTAAAACAGCGCTCAACATTCTCCCCGGTGAAAAACTCTCTGATTTCGCGGCGCGCGTGGACCGCGAAATGCCCCTTAGCCAGATGAAGCGCTCCTCAAAACCCACAGCCACCGATAACCTCCCCAAGCTGCAAGACCACAAGATCACAAAGCACGAAAAGCACCTGAAGCGACTACAAGCCCAATGGCGCGAAGACGACGCCCGGATTAAAGAGCGCGAGGCAGCGGAGCGCGAAGAACGAGAAGAAGAATTGGAAGAGCAGCTTCAGCTATGGAAGGACTGGGAGGCTGAGGCGGGGAAGAAGAAGCGGAATCCGAATCACAATATCAATGGGAAGAAAAGCAAAGGCAGAGATGATGACGACGGGCCCGATCCGTGGGCGAAGTTGAGGAAGAAGAGGGCCGCTGTGAATCCGTTTGATGTTGCGCAGGAGCCGCCGCAGTTGAAGAAGCCGAGGGAGATCTTTAAGGTTAGGGACGGGGCGAAGGTGGATGTTGCGAATGTGCCTGCTTCCGTGGGAAGTTTGAGGAGGAGAGAGGAGCTTGCGAGTGAGAGGCGGAATATTGTTGAGGAGTATAGGAGGCTCATGGCGGAGAAGAGGCAATAGACTTAATGGATACCCCGGTAGTTTCTCAACTTGAATTGTCGATTTTCAATATACAAATTGGAACAGGAGTTTGTATAATGACTTTTGCCTTCAATATCTATGAAAAAGGAAGAAGTCCAGGCTATGATGCTTTTATATACAGATCGACCCAAACGAACGCCATCATCATAACAACTTAAAACACAATCACTCCTGCTGCAGAGACTTGACATACTCCGCAGCCTTAGCCTTAGTCTCCTCAACACTCTTCTCATCCCCGCTCTTCTCCTCAAAATCAAGCCATTTCTTAAAGAAGAAGCGCGCCTGCTTAGGCTTAAGCTTCTTCCCATCATCAATAACAAGCGCAGCACCTTTCTTGCCGTCCCTAATACCAAGAACGCGCTCAAAAAGACGACGAACTTGCTCGGCATCACCATTCTTGATTTCGAGATCTAGCAGGACGTTCCAGAGATCAACGCGCTTAGGGAAGGAAGAAAGGAGGCCCTCGAAGACGGTACGGCCGCGTTCGATGTCGCCATTGGGAGAGCGGAACTCGAGCTGTGCGAATTTGGACGTCGTTTCGACGTGCGTGTGTTTCGGGAGGGACTGGAGGGCGCGAGAGAGGAGACCGCGGCCGCGGTCGGGGGCAGCCATGGTGTCGTATAGGAAGGTGGCGTAATTGATGAAGAACTTGGGGGAGGAGGGAAAGACCTTCTTCTTGAGGGCTGTGCGGAAGAGATCGTCTGCTTTCTCGTTCTTGCCGGACTGGATGTAGATACTAGTCAGGCGCTCGTAAATCTCTTGCGTGTCGTTGTATTGGCAAGCCCGCTTGAAGACTTCCTCCAAGGTATCGTCGTCACCGTACGTGTTCTCCAAGTTGAGCATGGCAACCCAGATGTTCAGCTTCTCCGCATCTTGTCCAATGGTAATGGTGCGAAGAGCACGCTCGGCAATCTCCCTGGCCTTATCGACTTCGCCGAGTTCAAGCTGGAAGGCCATGTACTTCAGCCAGAGCAGCGAAGAGTCAGGCTCACCAAGCAGGAGTCGTTCGTAGTCCGCCACCGACTGAGGCCCGTTGGCATCGAGCTCTCCTGTTCGGTCAACCTGGATCTCCGGCTTGCGGTGTTTCTTTTTCTTTTGTGCACCCCTATCCTCGTCAGAATCAGACTTCATGGCCTCGTCTTCTGCGTCCTGTGCGTTGCCGTTCCAATCGAATCCAACGGCACCGAGACCGCCTTTCCGGCTTGCTTTCGTGGGCTCGTCATCATCTTCTGAATCGTCTTCGCTCTCCTCTTCACTGCCACTCTCGTCTTCGAGCTCGACTCCACCCATTGAAACGTCGCTGTCCTCGTCCTCACTACCATCGAAACCCTCTAGCTCGACACCGCCGAGGCCATCCAGACTAACGCCTTCATCTTCGTCATCCTCGTCACCACTGCTCTCATCCCCAGCATCCTCATTAAAGTAAGAAGCCTTGAGCCCGAAAGAGATCTTTCCTTGTTCACGATCGACCTTGAGAACCTTTGCCTTGACAGCATCGCCCTCGGCGTACAAAGTCCTAGCATCCTCCACACGGTTGTCTGCCATCTCGCTGCGGTGGCAAAGACCGCTTACATTGGAAGAGCCATCAACAACGATAAATGCACCGAACTGCTCGACCTTTCGGACTTTACCGGTGACGATTTGGCCGGGCCTAAGGTCGTGAAGAGTGACGGGAGCCTTGTAGTTGGGATCGAGAACGGAATCCTTCAAGCTGATTTGAAGCTTGTTGTTTTCCGGGTCAACCACGGTAACTCGACCCTTGACCAGCTGGCCAACCTGGAACGAGTCTTTCCACTCCTTGAGGTATGAGTCTGAGAGGTCGGAGATTCGAACAAACGCGACGACGTTATGACCGACAGTCACGAAAAGTCCTCCATCAGAAACCCGTCGCACGAAACCACGAATAACATCGTTAACCTTAACCTGCTTCATGGAAATAATTTCCGGGTCTTGCACAGGAAGGGAAGAACTTAGCACCTTGGATGGACGGAGAGAGAGGTGAATCTTCTTGTTGGTTTTGTCCACACCAATGACACATGAGCGGACTACTTCGTTCTTCTGGTAGGTGTTCGGGTCGGCCTTGGAAAAGTCATCCGCCATGTCGATCAAATCAACAGCTCCAACTAATGTGTTGTTGAGTTGCATGATGACTTGCTTTTCAGTAACTCTCGTTACTCTGGTAGGCAAGATCATGCCAACAGACAAGTCGTCGAGGGTGAGACTGTCGGACTGTTCCCGAGCTGAAAGATCAATGTGACCCTTAGCAGCATCAACCGCAGTCACATGGAACTTCAGGGCACATCCAATGGGGAACTGCTTTTGCAAATCCGCGAGAAGAGACAAGTCGTCAGATGCATCAATGAATCGTAGTCGTCCGCGGACATTAGGCGACAGACTGATCCAGAAAAAGTCATTGCCGACATTGTTGACGAAACCGAACGATGAAGAGCCAGCTTGCACTTGCTCGATGGTTAACGGAGTTGCGTTGTCCGCCTTGACGTACTTGGGTTTCATAGAGAGCTCGTAAACGTTGAACTTTCCAGTGCGGTGGCTGATCGGTAAAAATGTGTAGCTGCGAGCATCGTGCATACCCAAGACCTTTGCCGTCACGACTTGGCCAGGTCGGAAAGGGTTTAATGGGTGTTTGCGGTCTTTGATACCTTCCCAGCTGTCGAATACTTCAGATATGTCAATTCGTCCTTGAATGTTGTCGGCAAGCTTGACATTGATTTGGGTTCCTTTGACGGAGTTGATCTTGCACTTGAGAACTCGCCCAACGGTGATATCGGACTTGTTCTTCAAATTATCGTCAATGGGGTTGTCGAGGGTGTCGTCAACGGCAGCGGCGGATGCCTTTGCAGACTCTTTGACATCCTTGCTTCCCTTTCTCGGCCCAAAATGTGTCGCCTCCGCTGGGTCCATGCTCAAAATGAATCGGCGGAAGTCAGTGTCGATAGAGTGGACGGTCGCAGATACCACCTGGAATTTAGTCTTGCCAAACTCAGGCTTACTCAAATTTTCCAGCCCGATCAACCGCTTGGGAACAAGACCAGTAAGCCCACCCAGGAATTGAATGAATAAACCGGTGGGAGTGATGTTTTTGACGAAACCGGTCACTTCAGCACCTTCTTGGAACTCTTCAAATGCGCTCGGCATCTTGCCATCCTTGGTAGCCTTCTTGAGGCTTGTTCGGCTGGTGACATGAATCAGGCGATGAGCACGGTGGATGTCGAGAACAACGAGTTCGTTGAGTTTCTGTCCCACTCGCACCTTGGAGAGGGTCGAGGCTCGCTTGGAGTCAGATCCATCGGCAATTTGATCCACGCTCAGACGAGCCACAAGACCGCCGAGGTCATCCAACTTCAAGAGCACATACTCCTCAGACTTTTCGAACACTGTGCCTGTGACAGACTGCCCAGGGCGTACAGTCTCGAAAGATGTTCTATAGCCTTCAGCGAGAGATGATGGGTCTCTGCAAGAGACGGAGAGTTTTCCTTGAGGTGCATCAACGTTTAGAGCATGTACGTTGACAACTTGACCAAGCTTGAAGTGCTGAGCAGGGTCTTTAATGTAGGCTTCGCTCATTTCCGATACAGAGAGCCAGCCACGGACCGTACCGTAAAACTGAACCACAGCACCGCTGGCCAAGATGTTAACGATAGTTCCTGGGGACTGAGAACCGGGGAGTATGTCTCGGTAATCTTTCCAAACAGCGGCTTCACTGTTCAGCAGACTCTTTTTCAGAGTTAAGCGGACCTCGCGCTTCTCGAGATTCACCGACAAGATCCTCGCAGTGATGGTCGCACCCTCCCTAAATTTCTTCTCAGGGAATTGTAAACGAGTATCGGCGAAATGCACTGCTGGGATAAAACCGGTGATATTATCAGTCAAGGAAACAATCAAACCAGTGACCCCCGATCCTCCAATTATAACTTTAGTAATGGTCACCTTGACCACGGCACCCAAGGTGACATCTTCGAGGCGAAGGAAAGGTTGGTCGATAACCTTCTTCTCGAAAGACAATGAGTAGAGGTTGTCAAGGCCGCTATAACCGACGATTCTCGCCTCGTGTGTGGAGCCAATCTTGAAAGGACCGTGGTCAGAGGAGATTGTTTCCACCTGGCCATCTGCAAGTCTCGAAACATGGACAAATCCCATGTACTTTGTAGATCCAATTTGAACGTATACACCAAGGCCTGGGTCAACGTTCACGATTGTAACCTCGGGCACAACGGCCGAAATAGCAGGCGCATCTCCAGAGGAACTAGGGCCATGGCCCTGGGTCTTGAATTTCAGAACATGGTCGAGCATAGAGAATCCAAGCTTGTAAGGTTCAGATCCAGGGAATGTACACGAGATACGACCCTTTACCTTGGCACCTATACTATACTTTTTGGTCAAGTCTGTCTTTCCCGTGGCGCCACCGGAGTGGACTAAATCCACAGTGGTGTCCAGCATGCCCATGATCTTTCCAGCCATACCAGCTGAGGATACCTCAGTCAGGAGGATTTCTGCCGCAGCGCCCGGAATGAAGGAATTGACTGTAGGTGTCACACTAAGGAAATGCGACTTCTTGATCGACCCGGAAGATTGAAGATCGGCAGATAACTTAATCACATTGCCACTGGCATTTTGGCCTGTAACCATGCACAAGAAGACAGACCCTTCCTTAATCGTAGAGGAGTCCGTTCTCGGGTCGATCTCTTTGGATGACATAAATCCTCTGACGTCGGAGCCTTCAATTCCCAAATCCATGACCAGACCGTGGTCTTCCACACTCACAACTGATGCTTGGACGGCAGTGTCGACAACCAAATCTGTTTTTTGCAGCCCAGAGTTCGCTAATCTTGGATCAATCGAAAGCTCGATGCGCTTCTTGCTCTTCGAACTGGCGTCGGCGGACTTGTTTCCGACGGATACAACGTAGGCTCGTAGGTACTGACCTAGATAGAAATGGTCATGCAAGTTGAAATCATCATCATCATCCGAGTCTTCGTCCTCCTCCAGCATCTTTTCGATCTTACTCTCGAGTGTCTTCGATATGGCGGTAAGAGGAACGTAGCCGGTCAGGTTGTTCGGGAGGGAAAGCCCAATATCGTGATCATTGATGCTTGATACTTGTCCTAGAACGAGTGTTCCCGGTACCAAGCGCTAGAAACCATTAGAACGGGTGTAGGAAGAAAACGACGAGAGAAAGGTCATACCTTGAAACTCAAACCTTCAATCTTGATACCTTGTTTAGCACGCTTCTCTTGCTTGGCATCCTTCTTGCTCTTTCCCTTTCCTTTCTGTGTCTTCTTAGAGGGAGCTGCCGTGGTCTCCCCTTCTGCGTCTTCCATGTCCGTATCATCGTCGAAACCTTCATCGTCGGGGCCTTTCGAAGGCTTCTTTGCACCGCTCTTTTGCTCGAAGAGAACATCTTTCGTTGCCTTTATCTGAATCTGCTTTCGTTCGAGTGGTGTCAAGACACTTCCACCACCACGGGGGAAGGAGGGCTCATCGTCTCGCAAGACAGTGAGCTCAGAAGCTTTCGGCGCAGAGCCGGCGGACGAGCTCTTGCCGTCCTTCTTGCGCTCTTCGGTTCCCACGCGCACTCGTTTCTGGGGGTTGCGGGTAGATGCCTCCTCCGCGGCATTGCCCTTGCGCTTGATGGGAGCCATTTTCTGAATTGAATGGAAGCGCAAGCTCTCACCTGCTCTCTTCTGACTTGAAAAAAATCAATGCCGCAGACCCACTCATTTTTTTCTTCGACCGTTGAACTGCCACATCTGACCGCCATATCGACCGCCTTCCGTATTAGTGCGGACCTTGGCCATCAATTAAAGAGCGCGCCTGCCTCCGCGTCACGAAACAGCGCGTTCGTTTTTCCTGTTGCCCGCGACCGTGGACATTGCCGGTGGATTCTCAGCTCCACCATGCCTCGATTCTTCCGGGCCCTTTGAGCTCCTCTCTCTGCTTTTGCTTTGTCTCTCGCTCATGTAGAATGTTTGTGTATGCTTGTTTTCTTTATGAGACACAATGACTCGCAGTCATGATCTCCCCGAAGTACCACGATCTGAACCCATCTTCTTCTCGCCGTCCCGCGACATCCCTTCGTCTCCGCCCTCTATAGCCTCCGATGCTGGGTTACGACTCAAACCCAAGAAGCCTCCCCCAGTCACCCCTCGGTCTTTTAGGAGATTCTTCACTCCTCGTTCGTTGCAGGACCCCGGAAGCCATGGAAATGCCGTCAGGACCAGTCGCCAGGCCCTCATGGCCCTCAGCTCGCCGGCAGTCAATCGTCTAGGGCCTGCTTTCACAAGGACGTTAAAGGCTGTGATGAGCAAACCGGAACCTACCGATCTTACACGAACTCCAAGCAAGAAACGGAAGTTTTCATTCTCGTCAATTGGGTCCCCTCTTCAATCGTCACCAATACGAAAGGTTCGAGTCCGGGGCGTAGTTGAGGATGATGAAGAGCTTGAGGTTCCTTTGAAGGACATTGATATTGGTCTTGGGAAACGGGTCAGCGAACCGAAACCTGCTCCGCTTCTTAAGGCTCCGCTCAAAGTATCTCCGGTCCGTCGGTCTCAGGCCCTACAGACGTCTGGGGCGTTGTTCATGCGCAGCGTTGTCGGGACGAGAGCGAACCGAGTGACAATGCGGTCAAATGCTGGCGCTGGTCTGTATCCGTTCGTTTTAGTTCGTGCTGGCCTTTTCTTACCATACTTTAGGCTGGCAAGACCTGACTTCGACATTCTACTCTCGGCCTGACGACAGTCATGCTTGCACAAGCGCGTCGGGCGATCGTCTCGCGCTTCCCTTTTGCACTGCCGCTTGCAACAGTATGTCAATAATGCGTCCGTGATTGATCCATATTGACCATTTTTATAGCCAATACACTTGTCGCTGTTGGCGACGAAGAGGGCGGCATTCGCTTGCTAGACTCTGCCAAAAACGATAGAGACGGATTCTCAAAAGCGTTCCTTGCATTCCGTCCGCACGCCAATGCCATTATGGACTTGGATTTCTCATCTGATGACATGCTGCTTGCAACGGCGTCGGGGGATCAAACTGCCATCGTCATTGATATGGCGACTCAGAAACCTGTGTACTGCTTGTCGAACCACGTCTCGTCGTTGAAGCAGGTCAAGTTCCAGCCAGCGGCGAACAACAAAGTCCTTGCTACTTGTAGCCGTGACGGAAACGTCAACATCTGGGACCTACGCTGCAAGGGTTTTGAGAAACCTTCTTTGCAGGTTCAATGCTCTCTTGAATCCGAATACGAACTTGAGCCCGCCATGTCCTCGAAAATGACCTACCCACAGGTCCTCAACACTGTCCACGGCGCTCATGCCTGGATGCCTCAAGTAACGACACCCGAAAAGACTGAGCCTCAGGCAGCTCGTTCCGATATCACGGTGACCTCACTTGCTTTTCTGCCACCAGGCCGTGAGAATCTCTTTGTCACTGCATCTGAAGCCAACGCTTGTGTGCGTTTGTGGGACTTGCGTACAGCGCATAGTAACCGTCGTGGCCGTCCTGCCCTGCCTCTATCGACCACTCGAGAGCCAGATAGCCATATCAAATACCGCAGGTTTGGAGTCACCTCCATGACGCTAGGCGGGGATGGTTCAAGACTATTTTCCCTTTGCCGAGACGGCACCGTGTACGCCTACTCTACTTCTCATCTAGTGCTTGGTCATGCTCCGGAGCTCTCATTGAATAATGCTCGTCCGCGACGATCGGGCGGATCTGACAAGGAGGGCCTCGGACCCCTGTATGGCTTCCGTCATCCCCGTCTGCGAGTATCTTCATTCTACGTCAAGATTGCTGTTCGAAAGGCGGCTGGTGACAAGCCAGAGATGTTGGCCGTCGGCAGCGGCGAGCCATGTCCTCTCATCTTCCCCACAGACGAGAAATTCTTCGACCCTTCTACCCTACAACAAACTCCTCAACTCGACCAATCCCCGCGAACACCTTCGTTCTCCACCCGCTCGGGATTACGCCGTACCAACTCAAGCATCGGGCTACCAGGCCGGCTGGAAGACACGATCCCGATTTACCAAAGCGGCACGCCATTAATTGAAGGCCACAAAAAGGAAGTCTCTGGTGTCTCGTGGACCTCTGATGGCGAGTTAGTTACAGTCAGTGACGACTATAGTGCCAGGTGCTGGCGCGAGGGGCCTGAAGCAAGAGACTTGCGAGTAGGTGGAGAGACCGAGGGCCGCAGGTGGCGATGCGGCTGGGCTGAGACGAAAGACTCTTACGACGACGAAAACGAATGATTCGCAAATACCACTATCACTTTTTCTTGCTTGCCTTTTTGTTCTTATCATGTGTGTTTTGCATCCTGTCTGTTTTCCATTGCGAGCGTATCTGGCGTTGAGAGCATATTCTTGTTTTCCATCTAGCGGGTGTTTGATTATTATTTAGAGGGTTTGAACTGCGGTTATTCGAATTTACATCAGTGCTTTTTGCCTAGAGCGCCGCGTTATCTGCATACGAAGTGTTTCCAACCTCCAGAATCCAGTGATCTCCAGAAACATCGTGTGTAACATTCATTGTACCTTCATGCTGGATCAAGCAGCCCTCCGATATTACATGCCCGGAATATCATCATACTAAGTACTTAGATCTTATTATACTTTTCGTCTAAAATCCCATCCATACATATAGACGGAGAATCTCACTCCCGACCATAGCATAGCAGAAAACATTACATCACATCTAGTGGTCGTGCCCATGCCCATCATCCCCCTTCTGCTCAGGATCCAACTTAATCATGGTATCAATGCGCATGATAGCAATGCAAGCCTCAACCGCACTCTTCAGCTGCTTGAGCTTACCCATGCTGGGCTCAAGGACACCAGCCTTGAGGCAGTCGTGGACACGGCCCTTGGCCAGGTCGAGGCCGTAATTGCGGTACTCCTTCTTCTTGGCGACGGCCTTTTCCTTCTCGTTGGCTTCGCCTTCCTGGACGCGTTGCGAGACGGCGTGGCGCTTGCGGAGTTGGGCGACGAGTTCGGAGGAGTCCTTGGCTGCGTTTACGGCGAGGGTCTTGGGGACGACGAGGAGGGATTGGGCAAATTCGCCGATGGCTAATTGTTCGCGGGAGCCCTGTGTTTCATGTTAGATAGAATGCATTTAAGTGGGGGGAGTAGTGTACGTACCACTGTGACGGCGAATTCTTCAAGGTACATATGAAGGGCTGTCTCGACAGCACCACCTCCAGGAACAATGCTACCGCTTTCCAGGGCGCGCTTGACGGCGCAGAGGGAATCGTGAACTGAACGCTCCATCTCGTCTAAGCTGAACTCGTTGGCTCCGCGAAGGATAACGGATGCTGAAGTGTGAACCTTGGTGCCCTTGACGAGGATACACTCGTCGTCGGATATCCGGTCCTGGACGACCTCGTCTGCGTGACCCAGGTAGGAGGTCTCAAATTTCTCGTCACCGTTCAGATCAGAGAGTGTGCTAATCAGAGTAGCCCCAGTAGCCTTGGCAATTCGTCTTAAGTCTTCTTTCTTGCATCGTCTAACAGCCATGGCACCCTTCTCAATGAAGAGCTTGAGTACCATGTCGTCAATACCCTTGGTGGTGAAGACAACATTGGCTCCAGACTTGAGGATCTTCTCCACACGCTCAATGACAATGCCAGATTCACGCTCGCGGATCTTCTCCAGCTGGTCGGGATCGTCAACTGTGATCTGAACACCGAGCTTCATCCTCTCCTTCTGCAGGTTCATATCGAGACAGGCAATCTTGGCGTCTGTTATCCGGGTCTTCATGGCCTGGGAGGCAACGGTGCAGTTGAGAGCATAGCCGTTGACAAGAACTGACTCTGTGCCGCTCTTTCCGTGGGCCTTCAGAATGTTCACTGCCTTGACTGGGTATTTGGTCTCGTTCCTCTGGTTCGTGGTCTTCACCAGGAGCATGGCATCGACAACCAGGTTGGCGAAGAAATCGGCATCGGCACCAATGATCTTGCTGGACATGGAAGTCTTCGCAATGTTGATCAAACTCTCCTTGCCGACGTTCTCAACCTTTGAGGAGATGTTTTCGTTCATATATTTCACGGCCTCCCGGAGCGCTAGCCTGTATCCGTTGATGATGGTTGTGGGGTGAATGCGGTTCTTCATCAATTCGTTTGCTCGTCGGAGAAGCTCTGCGGCGATGAGAACAACGGAAGTGGTACCATCTCCGACCTGGTTTGGAATCAGTATACACAGTCGAACGCGGCCGAGTGTGGACGGGGAAAGAACGAACCTCCCTATCCTGTTGCTGGGCCAGGTCCACAAGGATTTTGCCAGCGGGGTGTTCAATATCCAACAGACTCAAAATAGTAGCTCCATCATTTGTGACCGTCACATCCTAGTATGCGTCAGAAGAATATCTAACACTGGCGGGGTTCGTAGCAAGCGTACACCGATATCGTCGACCATCATCTTGTCGAGGCCGGAGGGGCCAAACGAGCTCTTGACTACATTTGCAATTGCTTGCGTGGCAAGGACTTGTATTCGTCAGTTCCGGGAATAAGTTTAGAGATATACGAGGCATATTGGACATACCGCACTGGTCGCGCACATCGGCACCTGTGATTTTCTGGCCTCCTAAGACTGTGCGGTTTGGTTAGCTTGACTGTGGAAGCGGGGAAAAGGAGTATTTGGGCGTAGGCGTGGAAAAGTCTCACAGAGAGTGTCCGCATTTCGCGGCGCCTCGAAAATGCCAGCCATTTTATATCAGATGCTGCGTGAGCAAAAGTCCAAGCTCCGGCAACTGCTGTTCTGGGAGGGTCACAGTATCTGGAGTGTCCGCACTAAAAGTTCTGCCGGGCGGGGAGGTGCAAGATTTCCATCCCACTTTGATTTGAGGGGGCAGCGTACCTGACTCACCCCCCAGTCGTTGCCTCTGTCCTCCTCCAGATTTGCCCTCCTGGTCGTTTCTTCAAGGTCTCAATAAGGTCTCCATTGAAAATGACCTCCCAAGCCCCCGCTGACACCCCAGGTGCCCCTCAGGAACTTCCTGACCGCACTCATAACCCCGCTGGCGAGGGCGCTCAGGCAGATGTTTCGAAGAATGCCGCAAAGAAGGCCGCCAAAGCGGCAGAGATGGCTGCTAAGAAGGCTGAGAAGGCCGCAAAGGCAGGAAAGTCCGACAAGGGCCAGAAGGGTGCTGCAAAGGGTGGGAAACAAAACAACGATAAGGCCCTGATTGGTATCGACGTTGGAAAGGAGGAGGACTTCCCAGGCTGGTACCAACAAGTCCTCACTAAGGGTGATATGCTCGACTACTACGATGTCTCTGGTTGCTACATCCTCAAGGTAAGAATTGGCGCAATTTAGGTGTGGCAATGAATGTCCATTTTACTGATAACGGACCAGCCTGCTTCATACACAATCTGGGAGGAGATTCAACAATGGTTCAACCTGCACATCAAGAAGATCGGCGTCAAGAACTGCTCTTTCCCTTTGTTCGTGTCTGAGGATGTTCTGCAGAGGGAGAAGGACCACATTGAGGGCTTCGCTGCTGAGGTTGCTTGGGTGACTCATGCGTATGGCACAAACCTAACCTTTCGATGAGTGCATGCTAATGTTCAATCTTTCGCCTGCAGTGGTTCCACCCCTCTTGAGAAGAAGATTGCCATTCGTCCTACGTCCGAGACCGTTATGTACCCTTACTACGCTAAATGGATCCGGAGTCACCGAGACCTGCCCCTTAAGCTCAACCAGTGGAACTCCGTCGTCCGATGGGAGTTTAAGCACCCTCAGCCATTCCTTCGAACCCGAGAATTCCTGTGGCAGGAGGGACACACGGCGCATCTGACTCAGGAGAGTGCTCACGAGGAGGTTCTGCACATTCTTGACCTCTATGCCGAGATTTACGAGAAGCTCCTGGCTGTCCCCGTGGTGAAGGGCCAGAAGACAGAGAAGGAGAAGTTTGCGGGTGGTCTTTACACCACTACCGTCGAAGGCTACATCCCCGCTACGGGTCGTGGTATCCAGGGTGGTACGTCCCACGGTCTCGGCCAGAACTTCAGCAAAATGTTCGGCATCACCGTTGAGGACCCCTCCGCCAAGGGCGACGAGAAGAAGCCCCCTCTCCACGTGTGGCAGAACTCGTGGGGTCTGTCTACCCGTACCCTCGGTGTCATGGTCATGATCCACTCTGACAACAACGGCTTGGTTATCCCTCCCCGCGTTGCTGAGAACCAGGTTGTTGTCGTCCCTGTCGGTATCACCGCTAAGCTCAGTGACGACGACCGTGCCAAGCTCTACGCTGATGTCGACAAGCTCGTCGATACTCTCGTTGAGGCCGGCGTTCGCGCCATCAGCGACAAGCGTGAGGGATACTCTCCTGGCTGGAAGTTCAACGAGTGGGAGCTCCGTGGTGTTCCCCTTCGTCTGGAATTCGGCCCCGGCGAGTCCGCAGGCAACTTTGTCTCGACCGCCCGTCGCGACATCCCCGGCAAGGATGGCAAGTCTACTATCCCCATTCCCGAACTCTCGACCGCCGTCCCTGCTCTCCTCGAAACCATTCAGAAGGACATGTACAAGCGCGCCGACGACCAGTACCGCACCCACAGGAAGCTCATTACCAACTGGGACGACTTCACCCCCGCCCTCAACGACAAGAACATCTGTATCATCCCTCACTGTCTGACAGAGGAGTGTGAGGACCAAATCAAGGACATGAGTGCCCGCAAGGCCGAGGAGGACTCCGGCGTAGCTCAGGACTCCCGTGCCCCCAGCATGGGTGCTAAGTCCCTCTGCATTCCCTTCGACCAGCCCGAGGGCATTGTTCCCGGCGAGACGAAGTGTACCAACCCTAAGTGCACCCGGCTTGCCGAGAAGTGGTGCATGTTCGGCCGTAAGTTTTCTGGTTATTACTTCAACCCAGGAACAACAATTGCTAACCCACAATCCCTTCCGCAGGTTCCTACTAAGCGCGTCGACCACCCACGGAACAAGCCCAAGGCGATCACCTTGGTAGATAGCATCTTCTCATCCGCCAATCACGCGGTCACGAATTACATTTTACGACTTTAACGTCACTCAATTCTACAGCACAGCGACACCGGCACCGGTAACCAATTTCTTTTGCGAAGGGGTTAGGAAAAGTATCGGGATGTAGAAAGCCAATGAGGCTGGCAGGGGCAGGGGCGCAGTCTGTTTGATTGATTGATTGATAGGCATTGTTGGCAATTGGACTTGCGTTGCGTTGCGTCGCATTTTCATACCGTTCTTCTCGATTCGGATACCTTGGCTTCTATTATGGTTTATTTACGGGGGAGTCAGCTTAGGATATGTAGTGACAATCATCAAATCAAGTCATCGTATTTGTCAAGCAGAGAACTGGTCGAATATTTGACACATTTGGAAGGCCCTCCTAACTCGTTTACTTTATCTAAACGCACTTTTCAAGCGTATCAAGCGTAGAGCAAAATAATTTGAATCGTAATGCGCCTACTCCTAGGTGCTGCAAGCGGAGTATTTTATTCAGTTTCCAAGAACCCTTGGTAAATATTCTATATATCAAGTGACCCGACCCTAACGTAAAAATACAATAAACCGACCCATGGTATATATGCAAGATTGTACAGTAATGAGATATCGGCCCGTCAGTAATAAAATCCCCGGCCAAGTCTAGAACGAAATGCGATGTGCCAAATAGGAAAATACCAAGATTGGACCGAAAGGAGGATGCGAGATGCTGAGGTTATGATGGAAAGAAAAGAGAAGGAAGGGATTAGTCTGTTTTAACTAGGTGGGGAGATGGATAAGTGGGCGTGAGCTAGTAGGATCGAAGCTAGCTAGCTGAGTGAATATGCATAAAACGAAGTCGTCAAAGAGAGACGCTTGTGTGGTGTAGGGTGTGACAAAGTCTCGTGCGCACGACTCTAGGGTCGTACGTATAGGTAGACAGTTGAGGGATCCATCAATCAATAAGACGCCACCGACTGTCCGCTCGTCGTACGATTCTTCGCAAACGTACTCCGCAGACTCACACTGCGATTTGTTTTCTTTGGCCAGTTCATCAATCGGTATACGTTGCGGGCTGTGGTGTTCTCCGCTGTGTAAGTCACGCTGTTTTCATCGACGCCAGAGATTTTAACCTGCGGGATCCCGGGAACGCTTGGGAGGTGAATAATATCCGAGTCACTGTCGTCATTTGAGTAGTCCCAAGGGCTGTCGTCGGGTGAAGATTGGGCTCGCATGTAGAGCACTGAAGGGGTATTAGACCTGGGACCACTTCCACTCACGGATGTGGTTCCGCTTCGTCTGTGGACTACATTGCCAGAATTTTCGGGCCGCAGCAGAAGGTCCATGTAGGTGACTTCTTCGTTGAGTGGATTGGGGTGTTGAGGAATCAAGGTGTCAAAGAAGCCAGGTGAGGGTGGCGGAGCGTCAGTGTGTCGCCGACGGTTGGGAATGTCCAACTCCTGGCGGGAATTGTTGGCAGGTTCACTCGTTGATATGCTTTTCCGTGCGTCCGAGTCACGTCGGTTCTTTTTGAACGAGCTCATGCGGCGTCGTCGTTGTCCGTCTCTGAGAGCGATCGGCTTGGGCGGGGTAGCGCTATCGTCGAAAGATTCTTGCGAGGGAGAAGGGGTGAATGGGGGTCCTTGCTCAGGAACAGGGACTCGCTGAAAGGCCTCATGGGAGTTGATCTCGCGGATGATTGCGTCTTGCAGAGTTTCAAATGTCGGATGTGGTGCGAAGTCCTGAACCGTCGAAGTGTATGCTTTGCGAAACATATCCATAATCTCGGCAACTTTTTTATTCGAGCTTGATAAGGAGCATGGTGATGGGGTAGCGACTGGTAGAGGACTGTTCATTATTTCCGCAATGCTAGGATTCTTCTTCCCATCAACAGTGCTGGGGGTGGGTGGTTGAATGGCTTTGTGGATTATTTTCTTTGGTCGTCCTCGAGCAGCCAATTCGGTGTTGATCGAGAGATCCAGGATGTTCTTTTTGGACCCTGATCGCGGCGCCATTGGGGCCCTCCGGTCCTGGGCGTTTTTAGGTAGACGCGGACTTGGAGTAGGATCGTCTGGTAATCCTTGCCGCCTCCTGTTCTCATTTGAACTCCTGACGGTCGTGTTTATAGGTAACGTGGGACTGTCCGGTAGGGGCCGGTTGGTCCAGGTGTCCCCTTGCTTATGGGCGGGAGGTACACCCAGGTGTGGCGAGATACACCCGTCGTCGGAAGTAGGGGTCAGACTCTGCTCAGATAGGACTTCTGGAGCCGATCTATGCGTTCGTAAGAACACTCCGGCGGAGGCGTCTGGCTCATTCGACACTGCAGCGACCTGGTCGCGATAGGATTTTGGCACAGAATACAATGCCTCCTGCGATATCGAGTTGACAAGTTGGCTTTCTTTGGATCCGTGTGACGAACGAGATCGACCTCTCACGCCGTGTTCTCGTCGTTGGAAATCTAGCTGATACGATTGACTCGTAGTCTGGTTAGCCCCACGGGATAGAGAACGGCTTCTCCTTCTGCCCTGCACAATGTTCTTGGCCATATTCCGATCCGCAACGTCTTCCTGATATAGAGCTGAAATGATGCGGGAGTACCGATTTCGTGCATTTCGGGCTCGGAGGAAAGGAGCCATGTTACGCTCGGCAACATCCTCATTATACGGGGATATCGGAGAGGGGGACACTCTAGCGGAGTGCTGCATCTGGCCTTGGCACCGATGAGACGTGAAAAGAGCGTCAAGAAGGTCGACATGGCGCGGGTTTCTGCTCGTGAGACGGCTCGAGGCACGAGCAAGCGGAATATGTGAGGGCCGTGCTTTTAACTGGTCATGCAGCACCTCGAACTGCCTCTCGATGTTCTGGAAATGTTCGTTCTTGCTCAATGCTGGAGAAGCCGAGGAGTTCGGCGTGCGGTCGAGCGGGCTCTCTGTTTGAGACTCTCGGTCCCCAGAAGCTGGGGTTGACGGAGCCTTCTCCGCATTGAAGAAACGTCTTAGGACAACCATGTTGGTCAGTGCGCAGAGATTTGTTCTTGAGTAGCAATTGAAAATTGAGCTTGCACGGTCCGTGAAACGAGCGTCGTAATTGAGCAGTGATGAAGATTCGCGAGGAGTGTTAATGAGTGATCAATGCGTCATAGTAGAAGAAAAAAGAGCAAAAGAATGGCGAGGCCGAGTCATGGCATTCGTCCCTCAAAAGGTCGTAGAAGATGCAGCTGGAAAAAGCGCAGGAGAAGCAAGGAGGAAGAGAAATCAATTCATGACGATGTAGAAGGAGGGGAGGGGACGAAGAGAAAAATAGAACGGGAGGGACAGGCACACGGTGGACCGCGTGAACAGGAACAGGCGGCGGAAGGCTATGGGGTTTGCAGATCACACCAACTCTCTGCGATCAGGGGGCAAGCGAGTGGTCCAGGTCCCGTCGAACCACGCTAGCTCTGTCAATGAATGCAGGTTATTCTGGATCGCGATGCACGTTTGTCGATGAAAGAAGGCAACTATCATTACTGCATTCTGCAGATTGTATAGAGATGAAGTCGAAGTACTTGAACAAGGATATCCCAGCGTGGAGAATTGGCAGAACGTGCGATAACGTCAGGATGCAGGGTGACGCCCATCGCGCAGGCTAAGCAGAGTGACAGTGCTGTGACAGGCTGACAGTCGCCGACCAGCCAGGGCCCGGAATTTGGATCTACAGCCGCCAGCACTAGTCATTTTATCAACAGAGCTATGCTGGTCTGGGCGCGAGGCTGCACGCGAACTTCACGAACCCCCCCGAACGAATGCCGAAGGCCCCAGTCCAGCAAAAAGCAAGGCGTTCGCATCAAAAGCAAACAAAGAAAATGTGCGAGCTGCGGACTGCCCAAATTCTTGCCACGAGCCCATGATGGGGCCGATCGTCGCTTCGGCCAACCGCGCCTTCTGTTCCAGACTGCGCCGCTTACTCGTCCATCGGATGCTAACTCGCAGTTACACTCCCAAGAAGGCGAACCGGAGACTCGAGCTTCGAGATCAAGGCCAGGCACAGACACAGGCTCAAAGAAAGGAGAGTGCGACGAACCTGTAATAAGCATCCCCGCTATAGCTCCATACTTGGAAATTGCGCTAATCAGACGTGATCGAGCTAGATCAGCCATCACAAACTTGAAACACCGAACCCTGATAGCACAATTCTTGATCGGAAGCATATCTACTTTAGCTTGCGCTATGCCATGTGAAATCGGCTTGCACTACTTAATGAATGAGAAAGATCGTTCACCATGAGACCTATCGAAAATCTCAAAACCTCGTTCTTGACAAGTCAAATATCCTCGTCCTATTTGCAGTCCTTCCACGTTCTTCTCCCGTTCCTTTCAGCAGAATGACAGGGATCAATCGCCTCGGTCACGATATCTGATTGCGCCGACGATCCACGTGGTCGTCTCATCCCCTCCTCGTGTGCAACTACCAAAAATGGACCACCCCATCTATTTTCTGCAAACCCAGTGGTCCGATATTACTGCAGCACAGAATATAGGAACACTTCTCGAAGTTATGGTGCGGCTTATTATCTTGTTTATATGCGTGCATTACGTCTACCAAACACCAGTTCGCCGTCTGTCCAACATTCGTCTAGTTTTCCTCAATAGCTGGCTGAGACATCGGACATGAGATGGTCAAACCCCAGTGGATCTATGGAGTATCATCACTACCCGCCTCAACTTGTTTTCGTGATGTGGAATGAAAGTACCCAAATAGATAGGGCGGGTACGTTCAAGGTGAGTCGCAACCAAGTCAACAATATCCAATGTTCCATATCTCATAATCTGTCCCTATTTTTATTCAGTTATCCATCATGAAACCCATTTTTGCGCGAAGGCATATAATTTTGCAAATCATTTCCGAAAAAGGGCGGCTCTCCACGATCTATTGACCGTTCAGCGAAATCCCTGGGTCGGGCCTGCCCCTGAGACTAACAATAAATAGTCGCCGCGGGAGTCGGAGGATAAGCCGTTTCAATGCAGCTTTGACAGCTGTAACAGCATTGACACCTTGACATGAAGATATGGGGTCTTTTGTCAATCCAGTCCACCGTCGTATGTTCTCTGAATATACTAGACAAGGTTGGGCTCTCCACGATCGATATGCGGTCGATGCGCTACCGGCAATCGGACGGATCGAGGACGCAAGACGATCTCAAAGGCGAGCAAACCTTGCCCCTGGGCCTGGCCAGACTGAGCCTTTGGCTCCAAGTCGAAGCACCAGGAACTCGTTTCAAGAGAACCTCCGCTCGGAACAAAGCCAATAGAACAAAGAGTCAAAGAGTCAAGGACTCAAGATCCTACTTAGGCCAGGCAGAGACAGTACTCAGACAACAAGTCTAGATTGACCTAAGACTCTAATCCTAGTTTCCGAGTTTGGTGAAGCCGTTCTTGTGAAGAGCCAGATTTCTCATCCATCATCACCAAAACTGTCACCAACGCGATGCGGTTCTCTTTGTCGTCGTTGGCTGCGGGGGTCAACGCCCGACTTCGTGATAGGTTCGCCGAGAGTGTATCTTTCCAAGCCCCAGCAGATTTACGGCTGAGAGCACGAAGGATTCAGATCCCGGCTTAGTCTAATGTGGCAACCGTACACATCAACATCCTTGACTCGTTTAGACCCCCTGGAATGCAAAACTGTCAGGGACGAATGTTCGACTTCGGTGAGACACTCTTAGCTGAACGACACCAACGAAGGATCGAAGAAATGAGGGAACAGGGGTAGGACCTTAGTCACCACATATGCCTTTGCTCACATGAAGCTACTGAGTATACTCTGTCTCTGGAAGTCTGAGGTATTTTCGTTCGTTTTCAATCATCATATCCATGAAAATCCCTGTATCCCAATATCGAATGCGTTATCAATCAGCATCATCCAATCCCATAATCACGTCTCGTTATTAAACTTCAGCCAAAGCTCAATTGACAATGCCAATAGATGTCATCGCCACCTCTACTTCCAAGCGTCCATGGTCATCCGCACCTAAACCGGGATCTCAACGGCATAACCACCCTAGATCTCAGCATCACTCGGCTCATCCTTCACAGCTACACCTCCAGTTCCACCCATCTCCTCATCTTCAGTATCATCAAGATGAACCTTGCCCTTTCCCTTGCCACCCTTCTTGCCTTTCGCCTTAGCACCCTTCTCCTTAGGAGCGGGAACCTTTCTCTTCTTGCTCGGAGACGGAGTCATCGCCATAGAAGACGCATCCGCATCCGCCTCTTCATCGCCGTCTGCATCTCCACCACCAGATCCCTTCGCGCGGTTCTCAGCAGGCATCCCACTCTCGATCTTCTTCCTCAGGCGGGACCAGCGCATCTGGGCGGCGGGGACGTTGAGGCCCATTGCGGCGCCGACGGCTGCGTAGTTTATCTGCGTGGAGAAGAGCGGGTGTTAGTGCTTATCTACTCTGTATGTGCTTTGCGCTTCGCCTTGGAGTATGGGGTATACAGGGTTCGAGTAGGCTAGGCTGGAAGAGGGCTACGCTCACCTTCTTCATGTCTGAGTGCTTGATGCACAGGTAGAGGAACATCAGGTTGGGGTCGGGGAGGTCGGGGGCGGGCATGGTTGCTTTTGGCTTGGATGGGAGATACGGTAGCGAAGGTTTATTGGAAGGGTTGTGAGTGTGTAGAGGCGTGGCTTGATCAGGTGTGTTTCGAGAAGAAGAGGTAAGGTAGGACTTGTTGTGCGTTCCCGGGAAGGGATTTCGTGCTGGAGTGAGGAAGATGACGACTATCCAGATTTAGATGTTTCCAAGATAGACGTAGGTGAGGTGGACCGTTGACGAGGTTGAGGTAAGTTGGTGTAAGTGGATGGACAGCAGTGAGAGTAAGAGCAGAGGAAGAAGCAGTAGACTCCAGATAGAGAAAGGCTGGGGAGAAGATGTGTTACCAGGAACAAGAGAGTGGTGAAGAGGAGGAAGAAAGAGAGCAAGGTGAAATGAGAGAATAACTAGAGCGGTTTGTGCCAGGCACAGGCCTTGCTAGTCTCCTGGTGATGCACCCCAAATTCACCTTTTGATATCCCTTTGGATTTTATTTACTGTGGTGCAGGGTGGGTATCTTCGAGTCTATCTTTACATATTCCTACGTCAAATAGCCAATTCAAACATCATCACAAAATAAATATATTCAGGGTTATGTATGGGCCTCATGGTCGTTGGTAGGATGATTCCCAAGAAGATATATCTCTGTATCCGCCATCGTGTTTTAGAGTTGCCAAAGAATCGGCGAGAGCTTTGCAATCCTAGATGAGGCCTAAGTACAGATATGGGTTCCATAGAGCCAGTACATATTGTTCAAACCATTGAATCCCCTACTGGTTGTGGTAGTGCTCGAAGACATGACATGACATTCCAAAGTTTTATTAGTATTGCATTACGTAGAACTCCCACTCGACAACCCAGCAAGCCGCATCGCTGACTCTCTTACAGCCTCTGCAAGAACCGAATGCGCCCCCCTTGCAGCATCTACCGCGCCATCTATCAAAGCCTCATGGGTAAGACTCTGATCTGCTATCCCAACCGCCGCCTTCGAGTTATCCCCCTTCAGCCAGAGCTCTGTGATCTCGTCGCGCGCAGGCATATAAGCAACCACACAAGCCGATAATATCGATCTATGTTCCGCGGGATCCGTATCGAGCATCAACTTGGGCGACGACGCTGCTCCATCCGTGCCTTCAGACTCTATTTGATCAACAACAACAGCAGCCACACCCCCGGCAACAAGATCCAAACAATCAATCCTCGCATCCGCAATCGCCGCCGACGCAGCCGTAACACACCCCGCGAGAACATTCATCATCCCCCACGCAGCATCATGCGAGTCCGGCGCATCCCCCCACCACCGATCATCCTCCGCCTCGAGAATCGTAATCGTGATATCAAGCGCACTCTTCGGCCACCGCTCAGCAACAATCACACCGCGGAGCGCAGTCTCCAGGTGCACGCCTAGATCGCGCTCGCTGGCATCGCGGATATGGCCCTTGCGCTTGCGGGCCGCGAAGGGCGCGTACTTGACATGCGTTGTGAGGACGAGGTTAGGGCTGAATGTTGCGGATCGTGGGAGCGGTTTGGGGCCGTGCACTGTGCATGCTAGCTTTAGGGAGGAGGTGGCTGGTGTGAGGTATTTTGGTGATGATCGCGCTGCGGAGAGAGATGCTGAGGGTTCGAATTCTAGGTATGAGGAACCCGAGGCTGTTGGGATCAGGCCGGTTTTGAGAACTAGAGGTTATTTTAGTTTCAGTACAGTGGTAGGGAATGTAAGAGGGTTGAGTTGAAGCCATACAGATCTTCCGCAGCTCGTTCGGCTGCCTTTGTCGTTGGGGTCGCTCTGCCGCAGTAGCAGAGTTGATGGAGGAGGCGAAAACTGGAGGCCGCGTGCCGCCAGGCGGCCCATTGATTCTTCGTCGGTCAGTCATTATTCATGTCTCGTATGCATGTAACTCCTTGAGCAACCGCAAGCGATCGTATAAAAAGGGTGGAATTGTATGAAACTTGGGAGCTCGATGCAGTCGTCGCAGAAGGGGAATCGAATCTACAATTTTGAGAGAGTTTGCACTGTTTGGTTGGTGGGTCCCAGCTAGCTTCCTTTCCTCTTATTTTTTCTTCGCCCGCTCAAGTTTTTGTTTCTCTTCTTCCTCTTCCCACACACAAGCTCGAGCATAGCTTCGACAGCTTGCCTTCAAATGATGGAAGGATCTCATTTCTGCTCTGCAGTTTCAAACATCTTGGCCAATTAACATCTGGTGCTAACCATAAATCGTGAGTTCTTCCCTGTCTCTCATCCACAATCTTCATGAGGAAACCGATTTCCAAAAAATCGTAGTTCTGGCGACAAACGAATGGGCCATTGAACAAACATGCATCACCATCTGATTTTCATCTTTAATGCTACACTGTCTACAACTCATGTTCTTTCGAACTTCTGCTGACAGTTTCTGTAGGTAGTCTAGGTGACAATAGGGACTTCTCGACACTCGCGTCCTGCAATGGTAAGAGATTTCCCAGCCTTCCCTTGCACCAATCTTACATGATGAGACATTTTTTTCAGTTCTGCTTCTGGAAACACCTTGAAGAAAAACAATTACCTTACCAAATCTCCTGATGCATCTCAATTTACCTTCTGGTCATTCGCTCGATTTTGATGATCAAGCACTGACAGTCTAAAAGAAACAGGACTCGATGACACTCATTTACACGGGATATTGTTGCGTAAAAGGTACGGTTTGTGCGATTCTGCATCACATCTACGACTCCTGCAACGCTTTTATGATGACAACTAGTCAATCCATTCAATGATTCTCTTTTGAGAAACCGCCTTTCGAGCTTGCATATGACGACGAGATTTTGCAATGAATTCAGCAATCTACTTTTCCGCCTCCCTAATACCGGACCTGGTTTTCACCTGTTTCTTCGGAAGCAGAGTTGAAGCTTGGGAGGATGGTTGTGGAGTGTTGGAGGGTGGGTTCATTGTTGTATTCGCTTTGTCGAGTTGACTGTTTGCTTGTTTGACTTGTGTCAGGCTCTTCTGGGATCTCGTTGTCCGTCTTGGATGACTTGCGACTGGATTCGGCCTGGCAGAGGATGGGATGAATTAAACGGCTGGCTGATTACACCTGCTACCACTGCGTTGGCGAGGATCTTGCCTGCACGAACTACATATTCTCATCATGTTTGCTGACGTCTGTTCACTGTAGATTTCATTGCAGCTCAGCATCTGATAATATTTTCGTTGCCTGAAAAATCATCCATCGTGTGAGTACACCAAAGTTCCTATATCTTCGTTGCACCTGTCGTTCCGTTCACCTCATCCTGATCACATGATGAAATATTTCGGATGTAAACTCACAGACCTGTTCTGAATGCGCAAAAACCGTGTAGAGATTTCCGTTGCCTTCCTTCTGAATGATCATACCCTATCCTCTGCTGCTTTACTACACATGAGATGAAGGATTCTGGCTGACTTCGCTCATTAGAGACTCCTCGTTCATACCATTTATATATACAAGTCAATCAAATGTTTTCTCAAACCTTATCTTTCCACATCGTCAGCGTAATCCATATCATCACCCATAGGATCATTCCACCTTTCCAGAACCTTATTACCAGAACGTATTGTTTATCATGCGACCAATCGAACCCCCATCTCACGAATCTCACCTTTCACCTCGCCTTGCTACGACGTAGGACACCCTTACTAGCTAAGTGCATAGCATCCCCTCGAGGTCAATCACCCCAACTAGCCCTCATCACCATTTGCAATTGGTACCTGCATACATACCATGCCGCGAAAGCGCAAATCCAACCGCACCAGCAAACCACAGCCACAACCTGCACCTCCATCTTCCCCACCCCCCTTCAACCGCGAGGACCGAGTCCAAGAACTCCAATCTTACCTGGAAGACGAGAGCTACGCCCGATTCAGGCCCGACATCCAAGAGGCGATCCGCCTGTATACAGCCCACAAACTTCCAAGACCGAAGAGCCGCCGCGCGGTCTTTCAGTTTGGGAGGATGGTTGAGGAATTAGACCAGGTTGATTATTTGGAGGGGATTTGGGTTGAGGTGCGCGTGCATGCTTCTTGCGAGCTGTTTATATCTGTCCCTTACCACATCCTCCCTCGACTTGTATGAGAGAAGCACAAAAATTCAACATCACCTCACTCACGAGTAAATATCATCAGACTCCTAACTCGAAAACAGGAATACCCCCTCCAAAACCACCCCCCAAAACACGATGTACAATCCCTTCCCCCGTCCAACCCCCGTCCAACCTCAACCCCATCGCGCCAGCGCCGGCGCAACCCCCCAACAACCACCAACGCAGCCTTCATAGTAATTTATGGGCTGCTCCGCATCTCGTATCTCAAGGTCCTCTACGACAAACTGTACAAGGGAAAGGTGTACCACCCCACTTTGGACCTGTTCCTCTTCGCCCTGTACGTTCTCACAATGTATGACTGGTGGGGATGTTTCTGGGAGTATGCGGAGGAGACGGGGCTTTTGGATGATTGGATTGAGTATTTTGGGCTTGGGAGAGGGAGTGTGGGGGGGGGGGGGTGAGGTGGTTGAGGAGAGTTGGTGAGGTGGGCTCTTGGGTTGTACTGTTGGTGGTACTCGTTGTATTGGGCCTGCAGCCGAAAAGATCTCAAGACAGAGCAGACACACCGGCAAACGTATAATGATAATGATAAGCAGTCAAATTCTGTACAAAGTACTGCTAAGAATATCTACACCACTTCCTATCCTATTCATGCGATCCCAACCCCTAAGAATGCAATTTCGTGCCTTTTGACTTGGAATAAGGACAGCGTCCACTCCTCCATGCTAACTAGTAAACTCCTCTTTTGCTTTTCATCCCCTCATTTCATTTGCTGCTGTATCATCATCGGACATCAATCACTCGTTGAAACGATAAACGGGAAACAAGACAATCATGAGGCCACCCATGCCTAATTCCATCCGTCTATGATTGCCGTAGTTCAATTTTCGATCGGTGTGGTTGCACCGTCTCGGGACATACTGTAGGGCGCCTGGATTGAACACGATTTTAGCGTGCGGAACGTAGGATGCTTTGTTGAATTTCAAAGAAGACCAGTGGGGCCCAGCTTGTTGATAGATCAGACACTTACCAGAACCCTCTTTGCATTGCATATTCTCCAAGCGAGGTTGCGGACATTTCCATCTGACCGGACAACTTCTGGAGCAAATTCGACGCCGAACCTGACTCTGTTAGTATCGTATCAAAGAAGATAATGGAGACGAAAGGTAACGAGATACGCACATCTGATGAACAGCAAAAACAACCCTCTTAGCAAACTTCCCATCCCGCTCAACCAAACCCCCATACTGCTCATCCACAGTCTCCGGCGCAACATCCGGATCGCGATCAAAGCAGTTCTGGATAACAGGGAGAAGGCTCATTTCAACGGCAGTCTGGGACATATCAAAGTGATCCACTTCCTCGAAGCGCGGAATGCGGATCTCAAATGGACGTGAGATAGCCATAACACTGTGCTTTCCGTTATGGTGGTATCGGAATTCGAAAACGCCCTGCGTCCAGAAGAGCTTGTCGCCGGAGAAGGTGACTTCGCCCGTTGCGATGTCGTGTTTCTCACCGTTCGTGCCTTGAGATTCTGAGACGACGATATCGCTAGTCACGATGCCCTGCTCGCAAGTGAGGTTGTCGTAGGAGCCTTCATTCACGGCGACCCAGCGCCCTTGCGAGGAGACGCGGGTTACCTCGCGGGAGGTGTTGTCGGTGACCTTGTATAGACCGATCCAGTCTTTCTTGCTGTGGTTGAGGGGCGCCGTCCATTTGACTTTGACTGTTGTACCGTATGGGAAGACCAGGTTCTCCAAGTCGCCGCGGCGATCCAGGGGGGTGCGAGCATTGTCTCCCTCTTTGCTAAAGTCACTTTCATCGGTAGGTAGAGAGGTCGCCTCAACAGAAAGAGAGTAATCGTGTAGATCAAATCCGGCCAAATCGGCATCGATGCGTGAGATGGTGACACGAGCAGGATACTTTTGGAAAAGCGCAGTTGTGTCTCGGACAAATGTCTCGACACCGGCGGCTAGCTTCGGGCGCGCTGTATCGATGATCTCTTCGATGAACTCGTACGATTCGTCGAACATCTTGTCCACGCTTCCATGCAACTGTTTGAGGGATGGTGGAAGGGATCGCTTCAGGCTCTTCACGAGGCCTGCATCTTGACGCAGGCTCTGGCCATACAGTTTTTGCATATGAGGCCGCTCCACGAATTGGATGAAGCCCAGACTCAGGATATGGCTTAAGAAGGCGAGGAAGGCGACCGTGCCGCTAGTCGTGATAAGGACCGCACCCCAGACACCCGCGAGCCCTAGGACGCGCTCGGGGTTGTTCAAGAAGCGATATATGCCATTGTAGGTCAACTTGGGAGACTCGTCGAAGAAGAAATCTCCGTAGAACCAGCCAAATTCGCCAAGTGACTCGTAGATGCTCACTGAAGTCCAGATCTGCAGGGAGATAAGCCCGGCCCCTAGCACGTGGCGGAGGATGGCAAGGCCGTAGCCCCAGTCAGACGGGAGGGTGTACATCTTCCATACAGCCGCGATGAAGCTCGCGTAACACATAATCATGCTTAGGTGATATGTGCCTTTCCATTGGTTCCATGCCTCGTGGGGAGTTTCGCCGTATTTGACAAAGTGCCGGGTCCACGATTTACAATTTGACTGTCTGTTGAGAAGATACCCAACGCCTACTGAGTACCAAAGCCTCCATACGGCGGCATTGACCACGAAAAGGAACTGGTACCAGGGCGTCGAGGGCGTCAGAATAGTCAGGGAGACCATGAGGCCCTGGACGAGTATAGAAGAGGTGTCTGTGGTTCTATGCAGGTCTAGATTGTGGAGCCCTAGGAGGTTGTGGACGGCCGGAGGTGGGCTGCTGAAGGTTGGCGCATGGGGAACAGCTTCTTCGGACAAGGATGGCGCGTTTGGAGAATCCGATGACTGCGATGTCGTAGACACCACGTCTTGATCGTTGATAGTACGTTTCCGCGGTGGGGGAGGATTGTACGTTTTGTCAATATGTGGGTTCTCGACCAGCACGAGGAATGCGAATTGAGCTGCATGGGCGATGATAGAAATGAACAGCACTTTATAGCTTGCCGCCATCAGCGAGATACCGTAATAGCCGGCATATCCGACCGAATACATGGGGTGAGGTGCCATCTCAAAAACCCCGTCAAACGTCAACTCTTGGTCGATGAGGTAGAAGAAATCACCCCAATACCAGGCATAGTCTTTAACCACGCGGTGGGCATCTAGTTTGACCCAGAGGTTGAATAGGAAGAGGGCAATGCCAGAAGTCCATCGCAAGATAGTCATCAGCACGCTTTCGTTAACAGGGTGGTGACTACAGGCTATCGCGAAAAGACAATAAGAGGCGAAGTCGCACATCAAGATCAGGTCCACAAGGCGTCTGAAGACGAGCCAAGTGTTGTACTCGAGCGGCGCTTCTTCGAATGAGTAGTCGTTTGGAATCTTGGTCTCCAGCTCGCGTTTGATCACGTAGTACAGTTGAGGGTAGGGATTCTTGCCGGTGGCAGGGTTCACGAAGACCTGAGACTTTTCAGCCCATCGAACGAGAGTCTTGTGGTGGGATTGGTTGTGAAGTAACCACCCAATTCCAGCATTGTAACCTGCACGCCAGAAAAGGTAGATTCCGGCAAAGACAGGTATTTTGGCAACTGAAGGGAGCTTCCACAGAAGAAGAATGTGAGCAGCAAGTATAGTCAACACGATGAGGTCAGAGAGGTTCTTTGGCTCGGAAGGCGACAAGAGCTGGGAGACCATGTCGTGGGTTTGAGGTACGGTGAATACTGTGAGCAGTCAGAGTGAGCTTGCATATAGAGCATAGATTATCAACGAGTACAATTGACAGAGAACGTACCTGTACCATCCGGAGTTCGACCAAAGGTCTTGCCAGTTTTGTCCTTGCCATTGTTGTCGGTTGCGGCAGTGGAATTCTCAACGACGGTTAGGTCAGATTGAGAGGCCACAGCCCTTTCCCGCAGCCCATCGTCGGGCTGGTGGGCGCCTGTTGAGAGGCCACGATCCATGATTTAAGTTGAGAGGAGAGAGAAGTTGGGAACTGGAAAGGAAGGCAGAGGCAGGCATGTGATGGTGGGCGTGCGCTTTATTTAAGAGCTCGCCGGGGTCTTGTGATGTGATTGGCCTGGACTGCCCCAACCCGCTTTGGGTCATAACGTCAGCCTCAGGAACTGAGACACTTCAAGGTTGACGGTCGAAACGTCCCTTTGTTAGTTGCAGCAGTGGATAGTCGAATCCCCTCATTCACTCCTGCTTGGGAAGGAAACCCGCGAAAACTGCAGACCTTGCATACGAAATAGACTATCTCCAATCCATTGCGCGGGCTCCTTTTCCGGCGAGCGGGGAAGGACGTCTAGAGCGCTTTAGAGAAGAAGGATTCCTGCTTTGAGCGCTCAACCATTGCGAAATGCCTTGCTAACGTGGAATCAGAGCATCATACATATCCTCATCGACATGCATAGACAGGGTATGGTCCGTGACCCTGTGCTAGCGGTAACCGCGGGTGCGATCTAAGTCCAAGCTTCGCAGTTGGCAGCGTTTCTGTTACTCAAGCCCTTTATTATGCTTGAACAGACATGCATATTTGACTGTCTTATATTCCTGCGTCAAATACCCCGGCCATCGCAGGCCAATCACCCATCCGGATCTGCATCTGCGACACGCTGCAGGATTCGGAAATTCCCCAGCACATGAAGCCCAACGTTCACCATCCGTCCTTTGGTAAAGACTTCTCTGCACAATGCTGATTATCATAAGCTCTCAGCTAGCTCAGGGACTTGAGAGATCAATGCTGGTTTCTTCTGCGCACGTCTCTTCGACTACTCGATAACCGTTAAATACCCCGTCTTCGTGCCACATCATCATGTATGAAAGAATACATCTGAAAACGCTCAGCACTTAGCCGAATCTCTATCTCATAGAACTCTTGACAGCCCTTGAATATTCCATCGTTTCTTCTGATGACAAGGGTCGTGGTTGTATCACGGTTTTGACTCTCGAGAAACGCTATGGCCGCTTTTAGATGTTTCATGCATTTGCATACCAAGGACTATCACGCCATTCTGCGTTAATACCACACTATATTTTAACTATCACTAGGAATATTAATATTCCTTCTACGAGTAATACTATCCACAATCTACGCAAAACATACATACTGTCTAGTAAAGCGAGTGCGACGAAGACATTGATGCCTCAGGCTTGCAGTCCGACACCGCAGCACTAGGCGCACCCGGCACCAATCGCCACCGATCTTTTGTCATTTGCGGGCCGCCGATTATCAAGCATCTCTCCATTCCGCGGAATTGCCACTTTATCAGACTTTCAATAATCCTCTACTCTGCTTCTGCTCTGTATTATCTAGAAATCTACAAGGACTGAATATCGCCTGCGAGCGAAGCGTACGATATCGCTCTCGCCACTTGAATCCAAGGCAGACCGGCGCCTACCCCGCCATCTGTTCGCGACCATCCCTATAGAACCTGTCGAGGTTCACAGCATTAGCAGTCATGGCACCCTCATTCACAGAACCAACATCCACATACCTCGAGGCACCGTCCAAAGTACCTCCGAACCTCCTCGCCCCCGAACCAGGTACGCTCATCAAACGCCATCTTCACCCCACGCACATGCTAACAACCACAAGAACACTGCCCAGGACCGGAATCCGATCAAGCAGGCAAAGGCGATGCCTGCGCCGGCTGCCCAAACCAAAACATCTGCGCCTCCGCCCCCAAAGGCCCCGATTCTGACATTCCTCTCATAACCTCGCGCCTCGCCTCAGTACGCCACAAAATCCTTGTCCTATCCGGCAAAGGCGGCGTGGGCAAATCCACATTCTCATCCCTCCTCGCACACGGATTCGCATCGAACCCAGACTCCACAGTCGGAATAATGGACACTGATATCTGCGGGCCTAGCATTCCCAAGATGATGGGCGTTGAGAATGAGACGATCCACGTTAGTAACGCCGGTTGGAGCCCTGTCTGGGTATCGGATAATCTGGGCGTGATGAGTGTACAGTTTATGCTTCCGAACCGCGACGACGCGGTGATTTGGCGCGGGCCGAAGAAGAACGGGCTTATCAAGCAGTTCCTTAAGGATGTGGATTGGGGCGATATGGACTACTTGATTGTTGATACGCCGCCCGGGACATCGGACGAGCATCTATCTGTGAATTCGCTGCTCAAGGAGTCGGGTGTTGACGGGGCTGTTGTCGTCACGACACCACAGGAGGTTTCGCTTCTGGATGTGCGCAAGGAGATCGATTTTTGCCGCAAGGCTGGGATTCGTATTCTCGGACTTGTTGAGAATATGTCTGGCTTTGTCTGCCCGAGCTGTACGCACGAGTCGAAAATTTTCCGGGCTACGACAGGGGGAGGGAAGAGGCTTGCGAAGAAAATGGGGATTCCATTCCTAGGCGCTGTGCCGTTGGATCCGAGGGTTGGTATGGCTTGTGACTATGGCGAGAGCTTTGTGGATAGTTATCCTGATAGTCCGGCGTCTCTGGCCATCAAGCAGGTCGTCAGGGCTGTGGGGCAGATAGTTGGTGAGGATCCAGAGGATGTCCTGCCGGATGTTTGATCTGTTTTCGCTGCTGAGTTGTTGCATTTTCTTGGAGTTATTTGGCTGATACTAGATCTTCGCGTTGATACCATATGATTTCCTCTTTCTTGTCCAGAGCATTAGATATACCTACAAACCGCATATCGAGGTCAGAAGTCTTCATAACAAGCTCTACATTGCACAAATTGCTATATCGAACAGAATAAAACCTATGAAATGACCACCCCTCCCCGGCCCCCTAGCCCCAACCCTCAAACTCAGACCCAAAACCAAAATCAAACCAGCACACACACTCAATACCCGCCTCCGTAACGGCCTCAGCATTCTCCCAAGCCCTCTTAACCCTCAACCCCGCCCTCCCCAGCAAAGAATACCACTGCTCAACCGTGCGCTCGAGCGAAGCAAGCATCGTCAACATGGTCAGATCAAGCTGCGTCCCAGCATTCGGCAACACCATGTTGTTGATCAGCGTTGTGGAGTCGGGGCTCATTGCGGACACGATGTTCTGTAGGATTGTGACGCATTTGGAGTCGGGGTAGTCGTGCATTATGTTTGAGAGGAAGTAAAAATTTGCGCCTGTGCATCATCAAATGGTTAGCTTCAATGTATGTATGAATGTTGGATTAAGCGGAGGATGTAGGTGGGATAAGGTACATTCCCTTAACAGGCGGCACCCCAAAAAAATCATGCTCTATTCCCTCAACCTCCTTGCACGGAAACAAAGTAGGCAAAACAACCCCCATCTCCTGCACAATCATCCTACTCTTAATCCACGGAAACCTCTTCTTCAACTGAACAGTATAATGTCCAATCCCACCACCAACATCCACAAAGAAAACCTGCTCGGGATCATGCAGGCTCTTCTCGAATTCAGGACCCCGAGTTCTGATCTTCTCGTCCATAGGGTAGACGTCGAACCAACGCGGTTTAGAACTATGGTGTGCTTCCATGCACTGGTTGAAGTAGGCTTGTGATTCAGGGCGGGTTTGCAGCCAGATGAAGCTGGGACGGTTGTGTTGAAGGCTTTTTGGAGAGGCGTGTGCGTGGGGTCTGTTATGTTTTGGTAGAGGTTTTCTTTTAGGTAGTCGGGGAGGCCGCAGTTGTCGAAGCTGTGGGAATTGTTAGATTTGGGAGTGTTGAAAGGGGGTAAGGAAGGGTGAGAATGATACTTGTGGTAAACACCAGCCTGGATAGCGGGGATGGAGAGGTTATGCGTGATGTTGTTTACATCGAATGTATCCTTGCCTGTCTCTTTAATTATTCAGACGGAGGAGAGGTAGCGGGGGATTCGACCTAGATCAAGTAAATCAGCTTGCTAGTACCATAACAGGTCGAGGTTCAATGTACCGAGTAAAAGTGGAGCTGCGCCTGTCTTCGTAGCCAGATCCTCCACCGTTAGGGCCTCTTTGGTTTCAGTAAGATGTTGAAGAGCTTCAGATCGATGGCTACCCGGGTCAAGGCTGTTTGCATGGGCTGTATTCGCGCTAGCCTTTGAAGGAACAGCAATAGAGGATGACGAGAGTCCATACTAGGTAGGATGTCCGATTAAGGGTGTCTGTAGGAACCTCAAGGGAATGAGACAGGTTACGGACGGAATCCAGTATGTGTTCCTCGTGGCATCGTCAACGCCACTGGCTAGCGTCTTCACTTAGCTCTGCAATACTGTCCATGGCCTCAGGTCGTATCTTGAAGTAAACGGAGGAGAGAAAAGTTGTTGAGTTTGAGAGTACAGCGCCATTGTCAATGCGAGTCACCGAGATCTCTAGTTATACCTGGGTCTAGAAAAGCTCGGGCTCTCAAATTAGTAGTCATATACTAAAAATGTACTGTACTTCATTGTTTCCTCGAACGCCCCCATAGTTCAGCTTCATAAAGCTTCTCCTTATTCGGCCTAGTGGCAGCGTTAGCACCAATCTAGAGATCGGTAGCCAATAATATCAAATAACATCATCACCCAATTCAGTATAGGCAGTGGATCTCCAGGGCTACAGTCTGCGCGTGGTGAAATCTCAGTCTCAGCTGGTATATCATGGGTCTGATAGCAAGCACTAGTGGCTGGATGCCCGATGCCCGAGCCTTCTGGAAGCAAACCGAAGCCCTAACTCGGCAAAGAAACACCTACAAGCAATTGGCTGGTGAATGAACCAAACGATTACTGGATAAGGGCGCAGCGCTGAGTAAACAGATAGAACAGATACCAGAGATACCCACTGCGAGAAATGGACAGCCTGACGAGGTTTCCAGGTATTGACGAACAGATCTAGATCCAGACTGGGACTCGGACGCTGGTGGAACCGACCACGAAGTCACGGCTTTTGTTCGCAGGTATTTGAGGCTGAGACCCCTAGCCCAGGCCATGATGATCACGAGGAGATCGGTGGGCCATCGCATCGTATCGGTTTCTTGCCATCGGTTTGCCAGCAAAGCTGTGCCCGTGGGGCTACCTCTTCTAAAGGAGCAAAAGCCTCATTGGCAAGGGACTCATTTACCTGAAGAAAATAGAACATTCCAAATTGAGAGTGAGTGATGCAGATACGTTGAAATACATGACTTTAGTAGATCTGACCATCTACACCATGTTATGAGCCGGGAAACGGGAAAATAACCCAGCTCACCACTCCTGAACCCCAGCCCTCGTCAATACCTTGCCTACATCCTCATCCCTCTCCCCCTCAAGCACACTCCTCACAAACGGCCCTGCAACAGCCGGATCGCCCGCGCCCATCCTTTTATTAAACTCCTCATCCCCACCTAACCCAGTCGCCAAATACCCCGGCGAGATCCCAAAGACCTTGACCCCATCGTTCTTAAGGATGCGATGCCACTCGCGCATGAGCATATTCAAACCCGTTTTCGAGCTCCTGTAGGCGCGAATTGCCGTTGCTGAAGCGGGTTTGGGCCAGCCAGGTGGTGCGGCGTGGTTTATGCGTAGGGATTGTTGGGTTTCTATCCCGGTTAAAGTAGAGGTGCCGGATGTGATGAAGAGAAGGCGTGGGTTGGAGCTTTTGAGGAGGAGGGGGGTGAATGTGCTTGTCATGACTTGCGTGCTGGCCGTGTTGACGTTCCATGATTTGTTCCAGAGTTCTCGCTCA
Source organism: Aspergillus undulatus (assembly GCF_047715775.1). NCBI lineage: Eukaryota > Fungi > Ascomycota > Eurotiomycetes > Eurotiales > Aspergillaceae > Aspergillus > Aspergillus undulatus. The sequence goes on from NW_027396681.1 coordinate 58,327, forward strand.
GTGAGAATCTCGCCGCGGGTGAGTTGAGGTTCTAATTGGGCACCTGGATCTAGCTTTTAGTTTTGTATCTCTCATGATGCGATGGGCGTGGACGTACCAGCATTGTTAATAAGAACATCCAGCTTCCCATGCGCGGAAGAAATCTCAGCAAAAGCGCTCTGGATCGACTCGTCATGTTCAATGTCGATAATGACCGGTGCATATGTGCTCTCTGAGGAAGGAAATTCTTCCTGAACTGCCTTGATAGCGTCGGTCGCTTTTGCCGGGGATCTGGCGCCGACAAGGATGTGGTAGGGTATTGATGAGCTGCTGAGAGCGCGCACGATATGGAAGCCAATGCCGGTGTTGGCACCGGTGATGAGGACGATGATAGCCATAGCGGTTGAAACAGAATCAGCGAGGGATATTGAATGCGAGTCGAACAGATCCATCTTTATATTGGACGAGAGCCCTAGAGAAGTAGCTCTCTTAACTCCGGCTAATGGCGCTCGGGATCCGACTTAGATCCGACCGGAGAGAGCGATCGGCTTCGGGTCGAGAAGACTTCAGCACAACAACATTCGAGCCCGCTTATGACGCTTCCGCACAACATCTCATTCACAAGCCTTGGCTTGGTGGTGCTTGACGAGATTCGCTTTCCCAGCAGGGAGCCATTGACGGATGTTCTTGGTGGTTCTGGAGCGTACGGTTGGTTCCTCGCGGCCATCACGAAATGCATGTTCATGGAATTGACATTGTGGTACTTATAGCTACATTCGGCGCTCGATTGTTTCTCCCCGCTCCGTCCAACCCTTCTCTGGGCTGGATATTGCATAGAGGAAAGGACTTTCCAGACACCACACTAGATCTTCTACGGAGCTGGGATACAGCACTGGTAGTAGAGAAGGAGTTGAATAAGCCATCAACAAGAGGCTTACTCGAGTATAAGGATACTACAATGGGGCGTGCGTAATTCCCCCCTGACCAACTTAATTTTTTGTATCGTTATTGACAAGCCAAAATAAATTGGGGCTAACTTATTCTTTAGCCAAAGTATTCAAGGACACAACACCGATTCATCAAGTCCTGGTGAGCAGCTTGAAGGGCACGCCGCTTTTAGCATCAGGAGCCTATCACTATCTTGAAAGCCCTCATGGTCCCAAAGACCGATTCACGGACCTTCTGGCTCTTCGGGAAAGCGAGGGCGTGCTGAAGCGGCCATTGATTATCTGGCAACCAGCTCCTCCCGTCTGTAAAGCGGAGAATTTACAAGCCTGCCTCGATGCTGCACGCATGGTCGACGTGTTCTCTCCAAATCACCTAGAGCTAGCCACTCTTTTTGGAAAATCGCCATCATCTGCTTTGGATAAAGGAGAGATTGAGACAAGGGCGCAGAGGTTTTTGGACAGCGGTGTTGGCCCAGAAGGCGAGGAGGTTGTGGTTATCCGAGCTGGTGAGCATGGCTGTGTTGTCGGTGCACGCCATATCCCATTTACGTGGTTACCCACATTCTATAAACCTGGTCCAGCGTGGGAGCATGATGCGAAGGTAGTCGATCCGACTGAAGCAGGTAATGCCTTCCTAGGAGCATATGCTATTGGATACCTCAGTACAGGAGACGCCACCGAAGCAGCTTGTTACGGCTCTGTTGGTGCATCCTTTGCGCTGGGGCAGATTGGAATACCGACAAGGAGCAGCAATGCATCCGGAGAGTTATGGAATGGAGAACCCGTGTTTTCACGACTGCGCGAGTATCAACAATTTGCCGGTTTGCCTAAATGAACCAATTATATACAAGGCACTGAAACCTCTCTACATAGTATCGAACAGTGTCGGTAGATTAGACGAGCAGCAGCCTCGTCTGGCGGTTTGACACACCGTTCTAAGTCTGACTTAACCTGCATCGCCAACAGCGCTCTCTTTCGCCAAAACTAAGCCGACACGGAACGCACTCAACCTGTTATTCATCGTCTGTCCAACTGGCAATGTCCGATTAGCCCGGTCCAGACTTTTTGGAGGATCAGCACACACGAACCTCAATAGTATTTGTCCTCGGTGGTCCTGGCCCAGGCAAAGGATCGCAGTGCAAATCCCTAGCTCGAAAGTACGGGCTAGAGCACTTCAGGGTCAGTTATGTCCTATCCCGGGGAACCATTCAAAGACAATGCTCTTTCTTGAGTTTGGCGGGCCGGAACCTTGACCTTACACACTCCTTCGGCAGCTCAACCATGCTGAAGAATCCAGATGTGCAATCAACAATATTTCAGGTACACAGGATCACGCTAATGCCTGCGAGGCACAGGGCGAGGCATCAGATACCCCGCTGAATGTACCTCGGCCTTGGCCCAAGGCTGAGCATCGTGGCTTTGTAGCGGGAAGCGCACGATGGAACCCAATACGGTAAGCCTTCAAGACTAGCCCTATAAGCGCCTCAAAGTCAAGGCCTCTCTGAACTTTCCTCCAAGTCCGGTTTCAGGCACCAGTGAGGCCCGTCAAATCAGAACTTCGGATCGAATGCCCTACCTACAGGAGGTGCTGCATGTGTTGGGCGATAAACTAATCTTTGCCCGCTTTACCCGAAATCACAGAGCAGTTGCGTGACTAGCGGCTCTTCCTCAGTCTGCCTGAGGGACGAAATGATGCCTAGATACATATAAGGCCTTAGTGCCCGCTTGACGTCTTCATTCAGCCTCTTCCGCTCGTCTTGCATTCCTAGATATCAGAACGGACGGATGCCGATAACGCCAAAACGGGCACAACAACGATGATTTCATTCAAGTCTTTCCTTGCGCTATGTATAGTAGCTGGGTCTCTACCATTCGGTATGCACGTTTGTCATCACAAAGCATCTCATCAATTATCACTGACCATGAGGCATCGTAGGCACCTCCGCCCGGGACTGCTTTACCAACACCACTGAAGCTCCTGACGGCTATGAGCTGATCCTCAGCAACGTCGACCAACTTGCCAAGTGGGGCGGGTGCACAACCTTATTAGGAGATATCCATATTGACGGGAGTTTCTCCGGGTCGCTTATTATGGAGGGAGTTACAAACTTCACTGGGGTTATCTCATCTTATGGCTACGATGCGTCGACAATCATCGATTCAATCGAGATGCCAGATGCGCTATACTTTGACCATATCAGACTCCATGAGAGTCGCATGGTAAAAAGGTTGCTTCTTCCGCGCGTTGAAACGCTGGGGAGGTTGCAGCTTTATCAGCCGGGTGATGAAGAGAGTATGTTTGATCTGGGGCTTTAAGCAGTGCATATACTGTGCTTGTTTCTGGGTGTCCGAAGAAGTAACTACCCCTATCTTTTGCATGATGCTATGCGTCGAGTTTACTAACCAAGTGTCCTATCTATCAGTGTATCCTTCCCTTCGCTGGAAAGTGTTACCTACAGCATCTCTATTAACTGCGACAGACCCTGGGTAGATACCAACCGAGGGCCAGTGGGCATTGACCTTCCTGCTCTCAGGGAAGTAGAAGATATGTATGTCACAGGGCCTATTGCAAGCCTGTCTACACCAAACCTCGAAGTCATACAGAGCGGCGGAATGTACGTGCAAGCAATCGGCGCCGACCTAGCAGCTGTGGAATTCCCCGTTCTTGAGAGTATAGATTCCTACGTGCTTGATCATTCAGGGTCGAGCAGTCGCGTATGGCGCCTTACCTCTCAGGGCGCATTGGCCGGTAAGTAGAGATTACTTGACATATTTGTCCATGAAGCCTGAGCTGACACTGTGACTTCTACGAAAACAGCATCGACCTCGGCGGCATGGAAGAGACAAACGCCACAATCACTATCAAAGCTGAATGCCCGTCCGAATCGATTCGGCTCTCCGAAACGCGGAGATACTCGATCTTTCCGGAGAACTTGAAGCGTCAGTAACCATAGACCATACCCAAATCATATCCATTTCCTACCCACCTATCACTTATCCTCATTCGTCCAACCCCCACCTCACCTGAATTCATTAGTTAACATCAAGCACACTCCAGAATAAACCTCAACGCCCTCACCACAGCCTCAAAGCTAACCATAAACTCCACCTTTCAATCCCCCTGCCCCCAAAACCTCATATCCGTATACCGAGACCTCAACCGCCCCGACGAAGCCACCTTCTGCGACTTCTACTCCCTCGAAAGTGCCGGTGAGAACCCCTGGAAAGACTACGTCCGCCCTACCCCTGTTACCCCAACACCATATGACGGGACACCCACTCCAATGCCCTTTTGGACGCCCACGCTTACGCCACCACCATCGCCTACCCCTGGTCCACCGAGCGGGGGCCTGAGTGCAGGAGAGAGCGCGGCAGTTGGGGTCCTCTGTTCGGTCGTGGGTGTGTTTGGGATCCTCGGGTTCGTGGCTTTGCGGAGGAGGAAGAAGCGCGCTATTGCTAATGCTAGAGCGGGCCGGGCGAAGGGGGTATCTGGATCTGGGTCTGCGTCTAGTTCTGTGGCTGGGTCTAGGCAGGCTCTGGCGCCAGCTGGGATGGAGTTGGCAGGGCGGAGGAACGAGAATAATGCAGCCGAGGGCATGGGAGATGCGCCGCCGCCTTACTTGAGGAATGCGCCGAGGTAAGCACTCGAAGTAGGTAGCCCTGCCCTGAGGATGTGGAACGCGGAAATTATCATTCAATGTACTATTTGGACGTGGATGCGATAACATGCTTTCCATGACGATGAATTTTCAACGATGTGATTGCGCTATATCTCCGTTTGCATTTGAATAATACCGGTCATAGCATTTGGCTACTAACTTGGAACACTCTATACGCTCTATCCTCATCAAATACCCTGCTATACCACTGTAATCTGTGGCTTATATACTTTACATGCATTCACACAAGCAAGCGCTGTGATATCCAGATTCTCCCGCCCAAGCAGTGACGTCCATCGTCACTGCTGAAGTCTGTCCCATCGTTAACAAGCCAGCTCATCTCGCGCGGGCCATAGGATTTCACATTGATATCTTGCTTCCTTAGCCATAGCCAGTCGGGCTCGGCAGCCTTCACCGCCCCCTCCGCCCCCAGTCCCCCTTCTTCGTCCCCAAAAGCCTGTCGTCAGAGAAGGCTCCGAAAGCCGAGGATGGTTACCGGGGAAATCTGGCTTTGGTGATTGAGTTAGCGAGTGAGCTGTCAATGAAATGGAAAGGGATATAGAGTCTTGAAGGGCGATGAGCGTGTGACTAGAGGGACAAGGCCCGGGCACCTAGGTATTCAGAGTACCTACCAAGCAGGCGGAATCGAACCCCTAAGACTGGGGACTGGAACCAGGTTGTACGAGTATGAGCAATGCAATGGTTTCATCTGTTAGGTACGGAGACCAACACAGATCCTTAGCAGCATTTCCGGTCGGTACTATTAACATACCGTATAGATAGATATCGAATGGAGATTCCGTGAAAATACTATCAAAGGGCAGATACCATGATAAGAAAATACAGTAGCGAAAAATACCGCAAGCGCGGAATATGTACAGTGAAGACTGATCGGCCGCATGCTATGTAGATAGTCTAAGTCTCAGCTCACCCGCAGTGTTGCATACATATGCGAAACGAGCGGTAGGCGAAGGCCAGAGCAGGCACCGCCATCAACCATCTAACAATCGATGCATGCAGTGCACCTGAACTCCAGATCCACTGCGTGACGCGTCTTCAGCTTACATACGGTCGTGACTCTCGTGGACGCGCGTGAGCTGTACAGCCCCTTTCTCCCCCCTGAGGCTCGCATGTCCGCAATGGTAACCAAGTCCGAGCCGGGATGCCTTTAATGCCGAGTGATGCCGCCTAGTGTGGTGTGTGAAGGCAATACATCGCATTCCGCTGTGAACGTGCCTCAGGTATGGCGAGCTTTTTGTTTTCATGCTATACCGTGCTTCCTGTCGTCGCACTGTGGGATGTGCCCGGGTATTGTATGGAGCAGTATGCTGCGAACTTGCTCTAATCCGTCCGCCGAACAGCTTAATGACAGTCTTAGATATGTGAACTTGAATCTGCATCTCGTGTTCCGTGCTTCTGATGCCTCTCACTCGAACGATAGTTGACGGAAAAACCCCGTGGGTTGGTGGCTTTGTCGTGCCAGGACTTCGCTCCACAGACATTGAGGTTGAATTTTTGTGATATGCACTTGTAGCTAAGAGGGCCTGTAACAGCTGGCGCACCGGCCGATTGCTGCCACCGCCAGATGCTCATTTTATCAGAATAAAATGAGTAGATGGACTCAGTAGTCTTTATCAAGCAGTAGAGTCAGTAATCGACGTAAGATGACCTCCACTGCGTTACACTTACAATGGTAGAAATAAGGGTTCATCTGGGCAGCCGTGGAAAACCCGAACGAAGAAAAAGGGTCCACTATCCCCGGGCTTACGGCCTGAGCCTCAACAGGTACATGGCAGATCCGATCGTCATTTTGCAGGCATTTAGCTTTTTCGGCTGGTTCAGACGTGGAGTCACCAGGAAACGGTCTGATCGAGGTATTCAGCCACTGTAGACTCTAGTCTCTCCGTCGCTGGTGGATGCTAAGCAGAAGGAGACAAAAGTTCGTGGGGCCCGATTGTGGCGATGCTGGAGTCAGCCGCTAGGCCAGCACGGTGCCAGCGATAGAACCATGGTCTACAAACACAAAGACATTATAGTTTATTTAAGCATACAAACGTCTGACTCGAATGCACAAAAAGCAGTTGTGATAATCAACTAGGGTATTCTGTAGTGTTAAGAGTCCAAGACGTTGATGACCCACCGGGAAGTTGAGCTTGGCAGGTGATCTGGTCAACAGTCATGGGCCATCCGGTTCCTGTTCCTGACAACGCCTTTACTTGAGTTCTCTTGCTTCCGACATCAACTGTCTCGGCACTTGTATGACAGTTTGACTGCTGCATACGGTCTTCTGCATGTGTTCACGAATCAGCTCCCCTGACTCCTGACAAGGCCTTTGGCCAGTGCCACCATGCCGGGTGTTTCATCTCAGCACCAGGGGCCCTGATGTTTCATCTCGCCCACGGCAATCCAGTGTTCGCATCCTCGTTGGCCGCCCCCGGTGCTGGCTTCTAGGCGCCAAGTCATACTATGCGCTTAATGGAGATCTCCGACTGCTCGAAACTGAATTCTCCAGTCCACCGTATCAGACAGATGAGATGAGAGCACCTCGCTGATTAGCATTTACTCGCCCAAGGCTCTTGAAGAGAGCTCCACTCGAGCTGCTCTGGCCGCGACAACAAAATGCGTTCGTTTGCCGTCAAACTCCTCGCTCTTTATATCCCTGCACCCAGCCTTATGTGTTGATTCACTTCATTCATTTCCTTTTCTATCAGGAGGTGCGACAATCCGCTCTGAGAGACTGTCCCCTGCTCTTGTTTCCTTCTTTCTTTTCCGTTCATCTCAGACAGGAGTCCAGTCCGGACTTGGCTCCCTCACATTCTTTCTCTGTGTTTTGCAGTTTCTTTGCTCTGGAGCAAGTCCTGCCGTTGCTGTAATACAATCCACTAGCCTCTCAATCGCTTAGGCTACGTCACAGATTCACTCCTTTCATCCTGAGGTGCAAATATTCCTATACTCGCGATGAGACTAATCCCGTTCGCCTTGATCGCCCTTGGGCTCGGGTATGGAGGGGTCTCAGCTCCAACCTCCCTGAAGCAACCCGAGCGCCGATCTTTCAAGATTGAGACAGTTCGACGGAGCAACACCATCTACGGCCCAGCCGCTTTGCGCAAAGCCTACGTCAAGTACGGCATTGTCGCGTCGGACATTGGACTTGACCTGGACGACTTTGAGCCATACATCAAGGAACCAAACGTCAAGGTTGCTGTCGCTGATACCGATACCGACACGGACGTTGCCGAGCCCGAGCTTGTTGGTGCCGTCAGTGCCAAATCCGTCGAGGGAGATGCTTCCTTCGTTTCGCCTATCACTATTGGTGCCCAGGAGCTCACTGTGACCTTTGACACTGGCTCTTCGGATGTGTATGTGCTGCCAGTCTCATATCGTTGACAAAGCTAATGAAGTCGCAGATGGGTGGTGAACACACGACTTCCTGAAGAGTCTATCGAAGGACACACGGCGTATGATCCCTCAAAGTCCGATACTTTCAAGGACATGAAGGGGTCTACTTTCAATATCACCTATGGGGACGACTCATACGCCTACGGTGGCGTCGGAACCGAGACAATCAATGTTGGAGGCGTCACCGTGACAGGTCAGGCGGTCGGACTGCCCAGCAAGGTTTCCTCATCTATCCTCGAAGACACGCACAGCAACGGCCTGGTTGGTTTGGGATTCACTTCACTCAACACCGTCAAACCCACCCAGCAAAAGTCCTTCTTCGAAACGATCGCCGCAAGCCTAGATGAGCCTGTCCTTGGAGCATCACTTGTGAGCGACGGCGTCGGCGAGTATGAGTTTGGCACAATCGACAGATCAAAGTTCAAAGGTGAACTCGTTAATGCCACTGTCGATTCCTCGGGTGGGTTCTGGAAGTTCGAGTCCTCTTTCTACCGCGTTGGAGACGGCGAGTTGAAGCACCATCAGCATGCAGTTGACACCATCGCTGATACCGGAACCTCGCTCATGCTGCTTGACCAAACCGTTGTAGATGAATACTATGAGCAGGTGCATGGAGCGCAGTTTGCACACAGTGCCTCGGGTTACATCTACCCCTGCAGCGCCGAATTGCCTAACCTCTCCATTGCTGTTGGACCTTCACGTCTCGCTACAGTTCCTGGTAGCCTCATCGGTTTCTCGGAAGTCGGTACCAACACCACCACTGGAGAAGCCGGTACGTTGACCCAGATGCCCTTTTTTCTGTTATGTATTTGATGCTGACTTTTAATCGCAGTTTGTTACGGAGGCGTGCAGTCCAACCAAGGTCTCGATATGCAGATTTTGGGTGATACATTCCTGAAAGCCTTCTATGTTGTCTTTGACCTTCGCGGACCATCAATTGGTGTTGCCTCTCCGGTTTGATCGGCCCATCTCATTCGTTTCTTCTAGCTCCTCGGCTGTCTTAATAGATACTTAATCACAAGATAGAGCAGCTTGTACATATAAGCACCTAGTATATTACAGAATTGCCTAGCCTAGTGTTCAGGCACAAGTAAATTGAAGAAGCATCCTATTACGGTTCGTAGTACTCCGTATTGGGGGGTGTATTCACTGCAGTGGGGACCTGACCATGTATTACTTCTATTAATGAAAGGCACGACCGGAATGCCCATACTGGTCGCTCCTTCCCCGAGCGAAGGCGTCTTGCAAGTCCAGGTAAGGAAGGAGGGGCCGAGCCACACCTTCCGACATTTGGATACTTAACTCCGTACCCGGACCTTTGATGGCTGAAGTATTCCATATCGAGGCCCTGCGTGGTGCCCGCTCTGTCTCCAACTCCAACATCGTCCCCTCTGCGTCTCAATGGCCAACCCGCGATCTACATCAACTGCGGACTTCGAAGATCTTGAGTGCTCAAACATCGAAGCCCTCTGTTTCTTGCGGTCTTCTTTCGTTGAGTATGTTGAGTACAATGCGACCAGCAAATCTTCCCCGTCGATGAGGGGTGGGTGGTTGGCGGGGCTCCATTCCACATTTTCCTCCATCTCCAACGGGGATATTCCGATCAGATCTGGGGGATAGCCATGGTCCACTTCACTTTTGACATTTATTCCCGACCGGACCAGGAGACTCCCTTCTGTTTTGCATATCCAAGCCGAAACAATACCATTTTTTCCCTCGACACTAACTGCACCATGAGAGCAGTTCGGTTTCACGGCCGCGGCGACATCCGCGTGGACCAGATCGACGAACCGGTTTGCGGCGAGGGAGAGGTTAAGGTCCGTACCACTTACTTGAAGATAGCCAGCTGCGTTATGCTTCCGCTGACCAAATCGTGTTCAGATTCGTCCTGCCTTTGTCGGGATCTGCGGAAGTGGTGTGTACTCCCTCGTACTGAGGCACATTCCAGAAAAGGCAATACGTCGGTTAACACCTGCGTCATTCGTCAGATCTACACGAGTATCTTACTGGCCCGATCGTGATACCGACAACGCCCCATGTACTTACAGGCGGACAACTTCCCGTGACCCTGGGCCACGAGTTCAGCGGTACGATAGAGGAGGTAGGGCAGGGTGTCACCGGACTGAAAGCCGGGGATAGGGTGGCAATCAGGCCGAATCTGTCAGATGGCACCTGTGCGTCTTGCGCTTATGGGAGACCAAATTGCTGTCGGAGTCTTGGATTTATTGGGTTCAGCAGTAGGTTGTCCTACATTGATGTTTCAAGTTCCAGATCCTAAGCGAATGGCCATTTAGGTGATGCCGGAGGGCTATCAGACCATGTCGCGGTTCCAGCAAAGCATGCTATCCTGTTGCCAGAAGGTTTCCCTCTGGACCTTGGTGGTAAGTCTGCTGGTGTCAGCACGACGACCTTTTCACTGACGAATCTCACGCAGCGGTCGTCGAACCTCTCACAGTAGCCTGGCACGCGGTCGACCGCAGTCCCGTCGAAACCGCCCAAACAGCTCTCGTGGTTGGAGGAGGTCCAATCGGCCTCGCGGTTGTGCAAGTGCTTAAAGCGCGGGGCGTGAAGAACGTAGTTGTCGCCGAAGTCTCCGACCAACGCCGGGAGTACGCCCAAACACTCGGCGCAACTCATGTCTTCAACCCCATCACCGACGATGTCGTCGCTAAGGTCCGCGCTTTTACCAGCGACGCAGGTGCAGATATCAGCTTCGAGTGTTCCGGCGTACAAGCCGGATTCGATACAGCGATGCAAGCAATCCGTGTCCGAGGTACAACGACGATCGTGTCACTTTGGGAGAAGAAGCCCGTTATTGATGCGTTTGATGTTGTCTCGTACGAGAAGCATGTCATTGGCGCGGCAATTTGCGAGGACGGCGACTTCGAGGCTGTCATTGACGCTATTGCGTCGGGTATGTCATCATTCAGTCCTATCATGGAGCAAACGACGACAGCTGACTGTACTCGTGCAACAGGGAAACTAGATCCCCGGCCCATGATTACCAGCAAGGTCCGGATGGAGGACGTCGAAGAAAAGGGTTTCAAAGCCCTCGTAAACGAGAAGGATAAACATGTCAAAATATTGATTGATGTCGCTGCGCAATGAGATGAAACGAGCGACGGATCGAATCATGTCACCCAGCGCCGTTCTCAAGGGGTATATTGCGACCCCGTTGTAGTGTCGGACAAGTGCAACGTTTATAGAGCAGTCAGGAGGCTCGCGGTTACACCATCGATCCGACCGAATTACTGGGACCAAGATACCTAAATATACACTCATGTCTCGGAGAGTCCGATAGATTCTTCTGATGTCATCTTTCCTCGAAGGCGTTCCTAGTTACACAACCTGAATCATGCAGACTAAAGATTTATGGATTTTCAGTTTTACTCTGATCTACTGGGAGCAGACGCTACATATTGCATAAACCTCAGCCAATCGACAAGGGCGTAAACAAACCACTCTTTCACTTGCAAAGGAATCAGAACTGATTACTTTACGAGACAACATAATCTACCGAGGTGGCCAATCTACCAACCGCCAAAAGTAACCACCTTTGTAGCCTCACTCGTATATGCAAAGCCCACCCAGCTAGCGCAGCATTGAACAGTACATGAGGCGACCAGGATCAAGTAACGATGTAACAACAAACGCACAGTCAGTCCAGTTCATCTAAACAGACACGTGTAGGACTAGTCACTAGAGCGAAAGGGGAGAAGAAAATTCTAAGCCCGCCGGCAGGCTCAGCCCTGGGCCCAAGCACCCGGCAGCGGGGTTTGGCGCCAATGACTCGGACTGTCAGGATTCGGGCCCAGCTTGATCGTGGCAAACACCGAAACACGAGGAGCAAGCGCTTGATGACGGTAAGTCGGTGCTTTCCACAGGTCTACAGAGTCTGCTCGCCCAAGCGCCAGCCCAACTACGGAGCCCGAGTACTTGAACTCTACGGAGTAGCCAGATGAAGTATGCTGCAAACTCGAACCCGACTCGACTCAGCCTCTCAACTGAGACGCAGTAGCAGGCATGACTACTAGTATGAGGAAATACTCGGAGAATATCGCGCAGGGTCTTATGCTCCTTGCGTCCGACACCAACCATACTATACTTGCAGTGTTGACTGTGGCTGAGTATGTGCAGTATGTGCAGTATAAATGCAGAGGGATGTCGTCCAAAATGTCCTCCGATAAAATAGCCGAATTAATAGGTAATGTATGTAATGTCATCTTATGAATCAGGTAGAGGATAATATCTGAAATCATCGTTGAACATATTGGATGTAGATAGGTAGGTAGTCATGTACCACAGTCCACAACAAAGGTAGGTGCTCGAGTAAATCAAATTTGCATGAGCCGCTTCCTATGTAGAATATTTATTTAACGAGAAATGTTAGTTCATTTGTTTACCCCTGTTCCTCACTTTCTGCATTAAAAAAAAGGATCATTGCTTTTTCGCTCGGGCATCCCGTCCAGCCCCGACCAGACCACGTTTCTCAAGTCCGCACAGGGGTTCGTCCATCCCAATTCCCAAACCTCAAACAAACAGGGGATGCAGCGCGAAGGATTAAAGGAAGTGAAAGCGAAAGTGCAGAGGGCATCGCACTGAGCGTTGGCACTTGGCAGTTAATTGGCACGGCCACGGCCACGGCACACACCGAAAGTGAGACTTGACTGAGACCAAGACTCGAGTCAAGTCAAGGCGGGCAGCGCACGGCTATGGCGCGATCAAGCGGCCAAGGAAGTGGGAAGGTTTAGGTACGGAAGTTTGTTTTGCTGCTTCTTGCCTTTCTGCCATCCAATTCCTTAATCTTTAGAGTTAAATCTCGTGAGCATTTTGAAGTTCTTTGCCACGGGATTCGGAAGACATGGGTATCTTCTGGTCTAATACCAGGGCTGAGTGAGAGCCTCCAGCACCAAGCCACCGAGTCGCCGACCGGGACATGGCAGGGCATTAATATTCTAGACGGAACTGCCGGTCGGCAAAGGCGAAAGCAAAAGCAGAAGCAGGCTATATCGAAATCGTTAGTATTGGTTAATAAATAGACAAATATCTGTAAGCACTGGCAGGGACTAAATAAGCGAAGGCGACGGCGGTGCAGAAAACGCAGCAGTGCGACGATGACACGTCCGTTGCCTTGGGCATTTCTTGCTCTAGTTTGGGGTTAATTATGGAAAGTCAAAAGAGTAAGGGAAAAAGAAATGTTACTCGTCGATTGTTGGATTTTGGGGGTGGACTGACTCTACTCAGAGTATCTCCTTACGGAGTAGATACCTCGTTACAACTTACCTTTAGTTGCTCACCTACAGAGTACTTGCTGTACCCTTGACAAGTTAGATACTCTCCTGTCCATCACTCCATCCATCTGACAGATCTTCATTGAACCCCACTTCCTCCAGCGCACGATTGAACGGGTCTTACCTCAACGATCTAGATTAGCCTGGCGCATCTTGGAACAAAGCTGGGCGTTTCCCCCGAATCCTTCCCGTCGCCTTTTGCCTTCCAAGGTTTCCCTTTTCTCGTATTTCTACGGGGTAGCGCCCTTGGTCTCTCGCCGATGGAGTTCCGGCCGTGCTGTCGTCGTGAGTGATTCTTTTCGTCTTATATCTCGCCATCGCTCTGCTCTGTTTGGGTGCTAACATGATCTTTCTTTGAACAGTAGTTTAGCCCCGCACCTCTACCTCCCGCAGATATATTCCACATTCGTTTTGACCTTTCGGCCTTTCGCTTTCATCTCTTGCCTGCCTTTCTTTCATATCCGGGATCGATACGACAATCATGGCGACTCCGCTGGTCGGTACTGCTATCATCACAGGGGCAAATGGGTCGCTTGGGTCGGAGATCGCTGTGGCGATAGCGAAGACGCAGCCATATGTCCATCTGCTGCTCATCGCGCGCGATATCAGATCTGAGAGCGTCAAGGAGGTCAGGGAGCGGATCCGACTGGTCGGGCCACGATCTATCGAGTTCGTCAAGGTCGACTTGACTAGTTTCAACTCGGTCGTGAGCTTCTCCGACATTACCGTTGAGAGAGTGCGAAATCGAGAAATCCCCCCAGTGACACTGTTAATCAACTGCGCCGCCATTTCGTCATATGTTACCGAGCAGGTAACACGGGACGGCCACGATCCTGTCTACCAGACAAACTGTATTGCGCCGTTCTTATTGACGGTCAGTCTTCTCGAGGCGTTCAGAGCCGGTGATGGTACTCCGAATGGCGGTGCTCGAGTAATCAACATCGGATGTTCTTCAATTTCAAAGGGTTCATTTGATTATTTCGACAGCCCAGATCCCTCTGTGAGCGTGCGCCCCGGGGAGGCGCTAAGTGCAAAAGAGGCGGCCAAGCGGTTCGGAAGCAGTAAACTGCTGATGAGTGCTGCAATGTATGCGCTGCGACGAAGCTTGGTGTTGGTGAGTTGCATAAGCCCCTCTGAACATCGTCGTTGCTGACTTTCTTGTCCTAGACTGGAAATATCTCCCTCAACGTATATACCCTCGACCCAGGAGCACTGACCAGTGAGAGCCACTGGGAAAACGCCGCCCCCTTGTCCGTGAAAATGGCCCACCAAACCCGCTCCGGACTCCGACCGTTCCTGCGAGTATTTTCCAAGAGCGCGATCAACAAGGCTAGTGTTCCCGCGAAGGTGATAGCGAAAGTCGCATTCCGGGCCGACACGGTGGAGAATTGGGGCAGGGAGCGATATTATATCTTGGATAGCGAGTACGAGGCCGGATCCGTCATTCCCGCCATGCGAGACCCCCAGCAGATGGATGCGCTGTTGAAGAAAATGCTGCAGCAGGTAGAAATCGGGGTCAAGGGAATGGGGTCGCCCTCGTCAAGGGTATCACGGCTGAGCGTTTGATTGGGTATGAAAAGCACGGAGTTTGCGATCGATTTCTTCATTTCGCGTTGTCGTTTGCTTCTAGAATTGTCCTTGCATTCCCGGAGTTTCTGGTCTGAAAATGGTTCATTCTCACTTCGGCGCTTGGACGCTCTGCGTCAATCACCGCCTGTATTTAGCGCTGGGGCAATGCTAATATAGTTTGTAAATAGATAGCTCGACATAATGCATCTCACCTATAGCCCAGAAAAAGGAACAAGTTGAAGAGAACCAAGAAACTGAAGGTAGTTACATGGCTGCAAACCGGATGCGGTGGCATCGGGAGGAAGGCGGATCAATGTCGACTCCCGATCTCCGGCCGGTCTAGTCCAACCTGGACGCGTCGTCATCGTTCCTTGAATGAAACGTCGGGACAAGAAAAAGACACAATTGCCTTCCTGGCATTACTTCTCCCCTCCGTCTGACCTCGGACCGCCTCGAGACCTACCTTTCTTCGCCAGATCCGCTTGCACCTCTCCAACCCCCTTCGTGGCGATCTTCGCGTACCCGTTCGGAGTCAAAATATCGCGGCACAACACACCTTCACGACCGGAGCTTCTAGGTACCTTGGCTGGACGGAAGGCAGCATTTGTGAATGGTCTGCAGCAATGAGTAGGCACGGCGCCCTCGCGAATGGGTATACAGCCTATCCTCGAGGAGGCCAGGGCACCTTTTCCATTTCTCCCCACAAGTAAGCATTATTTCACGAAGGGCACTGAAAACGCTTATGAATCGTTGCTGACTCTGGCATCCTGAAAGATTCCAACCGCGCTCACACCCCTCCCTGCGACGACGAAGACAACTCCTCCAACGAACCTGCTTATTCAGCGGTATCGCATTCTTCCTGCTTATCCTCATCTTTCC
Organism: Aspergillus undulatus; assembly: GCF_047715775.1. Taxonomy (NCBI): domain Eukaryota; kingdom Fungi; phylum Ascomycota; class Eurotiomycetes; order Eurotiales; family Aspergillaceae; genus Aspergillus; species Aspergillus undulatus. Next base: position 74,050 of record NW_027396681.1, read on the forward strand.
CTCCTGGCGAGCTTCGATTCTCCCTGTGCTATCGCTCGGCCTTCTATCCTCTCCAGACCACCTGCAAATACAAACAGTCCGATATTATGATCTCGCGAAGGTCAAGGGCTCCGCGAGTGGCTGGGAACATGGGGACCGCGTGCTGATGTGCACGCCTCTTCGAGACGCTGCCTCCCACCTACCGATGTTCTTTTCGCACCTCCGAAACCTCACGTACCCGCACCATCTAATAGACCTCGCTTTTCTCGTTTCCGACTCGAAGGATAGTACAAATGAAATGTTGCTGGAGATGTTGGAGGATTTACAGCACGATGCGGACCAGGACATTCCGTTTGGAGAAATTTCCGTCATTCAGAAAGATTTCGGGCAACAGGTCACTCAGGACGTGGAGAGTAGACACGGCTTCGCTGCGCAAGCTGGGCGCCGAAAATTGATGGCTCAGGCGCGGAATTGGCTGCTCAGTGCCACGCTCCGACCTACCCACGCTTGGGTTTACTGGCGAGACGCCGATGTGTTGACTGCGCCATCGACCATTCTTGAAGACTTGATGAGACACGATAAAGACGTTATTGTACCAAGTAAGTGAACTCCCGTCTGCAATCGGTCACGATCTAACAACCTGCAGATGTATGGCGACCATTGCCCGAGTGGCTCGGCGGCGAACAACCATACGACTTGAATTCCTGGCAAGAATCCGAGACAGCCCTGGCGCTTGCAGAGACACTAGATGAAGACGCTGTCATCGTGGAGGGCTATGCCGAATACGCTACGTGGCGGCCTCACCTAGCCTACCTCCGCGACCCATACGGGGACCCCGACATGGAAATGGAACTAGACGGGATAGGAGGTGTCAGCATCCTCGCGAAAGCCAAGGTGTTCCGAGCTGGAGTCCATTTCCCGGCTTTCAGTTTCGAGAGGCATGCTGAGACAGAAGGATTTGGCAAGGTACGTCCTTTGGCTTAACTATCTCAGATACACGTTGGTGGTTTTAACTAACGCGAACCTACAGATGGCGAAGCGAATGGGCTTCTCTGTCGTCGGTCTCCCCCATTACACGATTTGGCATCTATACGAACCAAGTGTGGACGATCTCAAGCATGAGGAAGAAATGGAGAAGGAACGGATAGCTAAAGAGGCCGAGGAAAAGGCGAGAACTGAGCGTGAACAACGTGCAGAGACATATTTTAAGGACCCAAAGATTGAGGCGGAGATTGACAACGCGTTCGTCCAAGACTCTGTAAAGGAAGAGGAAGGAAAACAGAACAAAGATACGCAGAGATCGACATCGGATAGCAAGGATCCCACGAATGCTGAAGATGACGACTTGACGGAAGTAAAAGACCAGAAGAAGCCTGCTCAGCAAGCGCAGAAGCCTCCAGCCAAGGGTGCTGCCGATACCGAAGCTGATGCCGATTCCAAGAAATAGATAACTCATGCCAACATGATTGGGCCCTGTGCTGGCCGCCGGGCATTACTTTCTCACGAAGCCTGTTGATCTATGATCTACTTTTGACGTCTTTAATGTACTTGGTGTTGTTAGAGGTATCTTGTTTGGTCGGTTGTTGCATCAGTTTCATACACTGCATTTCTAGCTATTGTACGTATCATAATACTGATAGAAGAACAAAGCCCTTATACTACTAGCACTGAATCCATCTACCTGCTGTTCTGTTCTGTACCTGGCCTGGTCCATTAAGCAGTGGTCCGTGCGTAGCTCCGGAAGCCCCACGACCGGCGCGAGACTTTCTGGACGCGTTCCGCGTCGACAATTATTCCACTACTCGTCTAACAACAACACCACAGCTCGGAAACTCGAGAATCCAGGACCCAGGCGCGCTGCATATACTCGTGACCCGTCTCGCACAAAAGGGAGGTCGCGACCTCAACCCCAACTCGAAATGTCCACCCAATCCACCCCCAGCATCCTCTTCACCCACCGCTCCTCGCAACAGGGCTTCCGGCTCCTCGAGCTCCCGCCTGATCTGGCCGAGGTGCTTGATTCTGAGAACCCGCCTATGTGAGTGCTGAAATCTATCTCTACCGTGTTCTCTCTGCCTTGGGACGCCAGTTAATAATGTATCTTGATACTGAAAACAGACTCGAACTCAAATCCCCCTCCCCCTCCCCAAACACAAACACCACCACAAGCAACAGTAGCGGTCCAGGAACAGACTACGTTAACCTCTGCACACCAACAAACACATACTCAATTCGGCAAGTCCACTCTTCGAACTCGCTGCATATTCTGAGGCCGAGTAATGGGGTTGGTGTCAGACGGGGCGATTTGAGAATTGTCGGTGGTGGTGGTGCTACCAACAACTCACAGAAGGAGGGAGATGATAAAGATGGAGACGTCTGTATGGACATGGATATGGACATAGAGCCCAACCTCAACGTCGAAGGAACAATGACTTCCATATCGAAGTGCGGATCGACACTGGAATTGCATACGCCGGCCGAGGGGTTTTCTGCGAAGCCGTTCCTACTCAAAGCGACGAGGGTCTACGACAAGGATCTTTGGGAATATGAGGGGCAGAGTCAGGATGAAGATGCCGGAGCACAAGCTGAAGAAGAGATTAAGAGGAGTCTTGGAGCGTTATTCGCCGACGTCCCGGTGTCTCGAGCCCAATGCGAGCGCGACTGGATTGAGATATGTGCTTTCGTTCGCCCGGGACATAGAGATGGATATGGACAAGCCCACGCTGAGCATGGACCGAAACAATCATACTGGCGTCCCTCAGCAGAAATGAAACTCGAGGTATGGAAACGGATAATCGAGGGCGCGGTGCTGCAGGGGATTAATCTAGGAAGTCAATTCCTCGTCTCGGACTTGTGGAAGTCCGTCCTTGATGATGAGGGTCTTGCGCCATTCCCGCGAGGCTTGTTTGTCGCTGTTGTGTATAGGATCCGGGAGGTTGGGGAGGGCGTTGAGAGGGCGCTTGCAGATGGTGAGATGAAGTGTGAGTGTCTTTTTCATTCCATTCTTCTAATGAGATAAAGGAAGAGAGGGCTAATGGGTTGAACTAGGGGCGAGTATTGGTAAGGAGACTTGTATTCGATGGGCTGGGGAGGTTTATCTTGAGGCCATGGCGGATGGTCCTGCTTCCGCCGTTGCGGAGAGTGAGTTTATAAATGCTTGGAAGGACCATCTCCTTGAGGCTTGGAGGGAAGATGTCTCGATATCCATTTTACCTGTAAGTGAATACATTATATCATTTACCACTGTTTTTCGAAAAGACGAGATGTGACTTGCTAATTCTAAACTAGGAAAAGTGCTTTATGCGCCCTGAGCCAAAAACTGTATGCTTCGCAACCGACGGCGATCAACAGAAAGTCAAGAAGAACCTTCCCACGGACACCAGCGCAGCGACCGCTGCGAAGAAGACAAGGAACTGGCATGAGTTGTTCAAGAATCAAAAGAGACAGAAACGATGATTCAGCCGCTGCCCATGCATGCAATGTCCTCTATATCTAAGGGTGCGAGGCACGCTTAACACCATGCATACTTCTCGTTCAGTAACCATTCCACCTTCTCATCTGGGTTTCCGCACCATCTGAGAGACGCAATGCTGTCTGTTTCGCGGTGGACTATCTTGGCATTTGGGTCTAACAAGGCGACGGCTTTCTCTAGCAGCGGTGTTGGATTCCAGAATGCAACTTTCGCCATGTTCCATTCATGAGCCTCCAACTGAGCACGCCTGATGATTGCAGCCATTGCCTTGATGGTTTTCTCAGTCTCCTCCGAAGAGGTGGGCTCGTCATACACCCATCTGAGGATGTACAAAGTGTTCTCTTGTGGAGTGCTGCCGAAATTCCTATTCCAAGCACAGTACACTTTCGCATCGACGTCCCCGGCACCCTTTACCATAGGTGGATCTCTGTCGGAATGGAGCCTCTGGGCATAGAACTCTTCCCTCGCCCAATGCCATAGATAATGGTCAAAGTCTGGAACAACTGCTACTTTGGCTCCAGGAGCTCGCAGTGACGCTTCTGTCAGAGCCTCTCGCTCTTTTTCCAGAACGCTAGTGTTGCACATGAAGCTTTGAACGTCGTCGGGCCCCAGTACTCTCACATCTGGCAGTGAAGCCGTTGGTGCCGAACACAAATACTGTTCGTTGGAGATCGGGGGCAGTGCAAAGTGTGAAGATGCATAGGGCTCCCAGCCAAACTTGGCATAGAACTGCTTCCCAATATCGGAATACAGAATACTGAACGTCGGCTTTTGTCTGTGCTCGCCCTCCATCGACCATGCATCCATTTTCTTGCTCAGTTCTTCAAACATCCTTTTCGCGTATCCTTTGCCTCTGAAGTCTGACCGACAGAAGACGCTGCCAACGCCTTGGATTGAAACGTCCTTCACCCTGCCGCCGCGAGCCACCATTGCTGTTTTTCTGTATGTTTCACAGGAGCTGAGAATCGTTCTCGCATTTTCGGGCTGTCGACGATCCACCAGAACCCAGCAGATCAACGCTTTCTTGGTCAGTCGTTGCTGGTGTAGGGTGTCTTCTCGCGCAAGGTACCCGTTGATATCCAGAGGCCCCTTCCATTCCGCACTGTTTAGCTTGATGGATTCGACGCGTTCCTTTGGCGTTGCCGGGACCAGCACCAGCTCCGGGGCGTCCCCGTTGGGCAATTCAATATCGGGGTAAGCAGCGATCATCTTTCGGTCGAGCAGAGGCGTATTGTAACACAAGGGTGTGAGGGTGAGGAAGGAAGATATGAGAAGAGTCAAGGGTCGAGATGAGTTGTTTGCATAGAGCTGTTTGTCAGCGAGCTGTCAGGGGAAGGGTACAAGCCATTGATATAGGTGGACTGGGGATAGAAACAAAGAGGAGCCCCAGCTTTCGGGGGTGGTTTCCATTTGTCACTTTCCGAAGGCAAGCGATGGCAAGCGGCCCCATGTGAGCTCCAAAGATCCAAGGTTGTACCTGCTTTTCTTGGCCATCGCTGCTGACGTCAGTTGCTGACTGCTCTGCTATGGTCGTTCACTAATAGGTGGCAGTCAATTATCATGATAGGAATGTTGTTGCCAAAGAAGATTTTCAGTCTGGTCGTTAAGGGGCTCGGAGGGGCATCGTAGCCTTGGCGCGTCTTTCGGACTACAAAGCCTTCAGTGAATCTCTTGCCTTCGAATTGTAACAACACTACCAAGCCAGCGCCTTGACCTCCAGCTAGTCTCCAGCTAAGAATACTTGAAACGGCAAATTCAGTGAATGTAATCTAAATGATCGACGGCCCCTGTCAATGGCAGTTTCGACCCCAGTATTCATGCCTAGGGACCTAGTGCCCTTCAAGGCCCATCTCACTATTTCATAGTATACCTGAGGCTCATTTTATGCGTGACAGCTCAACTAACACAATGGCCTCTAAGAATAGTGGTAACGGTGGTGAATGGGTTATTCATGTCGTAGGTGGACGGAGGTGTTGCCGGTCCAGCCTTTTGCTGCGCTGCCTCACGTGGTTTACCTTCACTAGTCTCCCGCTCAACAAAGACTCCCTTTCTGTCGCTTGTGCTGCTCAAACTTCAATTTCGCTTTCTGTTGACGGTTATCGACTGTCAATATCCTGGAGAAGGCTGGGCCCACAGCCCATCCAGATCTCCACTCGCTTCGGCTGATCTGCGTCTGATCTCTCCTCAAGGCTCCCTGCTCACCACAACTATCTCCTCGCCTAATCTGACACAGCCTCGTACCACTTCAGGCCAGGGGAGAAACAGTTCTAAACGTCCTTTTCGGAACTTTTAGAGTCGCCCGGGGCTTGCGCTGACGCCGGGCAGATTCGTATAAAGACATGCTGAGCTCCTAGAACTAGTTGGGTTTGGAACTGACTTCCTCATTGTCCTCGAACTCTCTCAATCGCAAGCGTCTTTGACCTCTCGTCTCTCACGAACTCAACGGTCCAGCACTTTGTTCGCCATTCCTAGCACCCGACAGTCCTCCGTCAACATCGTGTCGCTTTTCATGGTCCGGGCTGCTCCACCTTTCCTCCGCTAAACCAGCGATTGGATCCCTCGGTCCTCCCACTTGCGGCTCAATTCAGAATGGACCAGGCAATCTACGTCTCATCATCGAGCTCAGGGAGCTCCAATGATGGCCAATCTCTCCTCTATGGCTTCGATGACTACGGTATTCCTGATGATGAATGGCCGGAATACTATGACAGAGACCTTGGCGAAAACGCTACAGGCAGGCCTCCTAAGAAGCAAAAAGTACGTGGTCTAGATGGCACCGCTAATGATGAGGCCTTGGACACGCTCGCATCGCTAGGTCCTAGTTCTTCACAGTTGCCCCTGGATGTGATCAACCTCGTACCGGAAGCTGACCAGCCCGATCTACTGTTCTCGCAAACCCTAGAGATGTTCCCTGGAATCAGTCACACTTACGTTAAAGACCTGATAGCTCGGCACAAGGGCTCTCTGCAGCTTGATGCAGAACTCAAGGGAAGCGGGTATGAAATGGCACTAGCAAGAGACGCCATCTATGAGGAGATTCTCGGGCAAAAGGCATATCCCAAACAGGACAGTGAAAATGCGAAAAGGAAACGGGCAGAATCCAGCGACAGCGATGACAACTGGATGAGTCGAACGACAAGTCAGACCAACACTATACCATATTCACAAATAGCGTAAGCCTTCACTGTACCCCGGCGCCACTGCCGCGAACTGACTATCACGCAAGAGCAACTGTTCTGGCAAACGAGTTTCCACTTATTCCGATGCAGCACCTCAGAAATGTTCTTGCGAACAATAAACGTCTCTATCACGCTTACCTGGCGCTTCACTCTGACGAAAGCTTTGCTGAGAAAAAGAACCCATACACGAGGCTGAAAAGTAGCCGAACTGCGGCAGCTTTAAAAACAAATGCATATCGTGACATTGTTACCCGCGAGCTTAATGCGGCGAAGAAACAAATAGAGAAGTCGCAGGGTAAGTGGTCTCCTAGATATCCTGATTCTGTCATAGCTTGCTTATGGCATTCCATAGCTACTGCTCGTAAGAAAAAAGAGGAAGAGGAAGCAGAAAGGCTCAACGAAGAGGAACACGTACGCACGGGCGATCTCATCGAGTGCCAGTGCTGCTACGGCGATGTGCCGGCGAATCGATGTCTTCCTTGCGAAGGAGACGAACTCCACTTCTTCTGCTTCACCTGTATTCGCAGATCGGCCGATACTCAGATCGGGATCATGAAGTACACACTGCACTGCTTCGACGTCAGCGGATGCAAGGCTTCATTTGGCCGACCTCAGCTCAGAGAAATTCTGGGCTCCGCAGTCATGGATAAACTAGACTCTTTACAGCAAGAAGATGAGATCCGACTGGCAGGCCTAGAGGGCCTTGAGGACTGTCCCTTTTGCTCTTTCAAGGCAGTTCTGCCTCCTGTGGAAGAAGACCGGGAATTTCGCTGCGAAAACGCTTCCTGCAAGGTGGTCAGCTGCCGCTTATGCAGGGAGCGAAGCCACGTACCACTGACCTGCGAGGAAGACCGCAAAGACAAAGGTCTCTCTGAACGGCATCAGGTCGAAGAAGCCATGAGCGAGGCTTTGATTCGAAAGTGCCCTAAATGCAAGGTCCAGATCGTCAAGGAGGATGGGTGCAATAAAATGCATTGTATCAAATGCGGGACCTCCATGTGCTATGTTTGTCAGAAGGATATTACCAAAGAATTATATAACCACTTTGGCCGCGGATGTCGCCAGGATGACGGGAACACGCAGGAACGTGAGCACAGAGAAATCCAGAAAGCTGAAAGAGCGGCAATCGACAAGATCCTTGCAGAGAATCCCGACATCACCGAGGAACAAATTCGCGTAGGCCATACCAAGTCGAAGAAGACACAGCCGCGTGGCATACCGATGGCTCAAATCCCGGAGATGGGATACTTCGCGGCAGCGGCACAACCTATCCAGAGACCAGTCTGGGAATATCTCTATAATCAGAACGCAATGGCCGCAGACAATGGGCTCTTTATGGATCTTTTAGGCAGACCTGCTCCTGCAGTCAACGCTGCCCCAGGCGTTTATGCCCAAGGAGTCCCACTCAACAACCCAGTACCTCAACCCGCAATGCCTCCGGCCAATCTTCCTGCACAGCAAGATTTCATGGGGATCCCCGGGCTCGCAATCAATGCTCTTCATCAACCCCAACACCCCATGGCTCGCTATCCGCAAAATGCACGCCAGGGTGGAGCACATTGGGGTTCTCATGGCCCTAACTACAATCCCACAAGCGGATATTGGTGAAGCAGTCGCAGTGAACCACAAACTTTGCATCTGTCAAGGTCATGGTCTTCTCTACATATCTACTGGCAGGGGATTCATTCTAATCTTGGTTGTTATATCCCATCTACTTTTCGCCATATACCCTGATCAGCACTCACCTCCGGCTTCAGTATCACCGTTTCATTCTCCCTCTATTTCTCTTCTCGTCTCTTTTCTTTCCATTTACTTACCAAAGTGGCACTCTGCAGCCAGTGGAGCTGTCTCATCCCAGCAGTTCGCCGGCGACACTGCGGTATTTCGCCGAAGGAGATATCTTGTCCATGCCCTTCTCACCGATCAATACCCACCATACCTCAACCCACATACATTCATCAACATATTCAAATCTCAGATATTTCAATAATATGGCTTACGATATCGAAAAGCGGTCTGTTCAACCGCTCACATAATATTTCATTGCTAGCAGGAAGGCACTATGGACCAGGACCGGAATGCAAGATGGGAAGTCCCCAGTGGGAAGGTACGACCATCCTCAGTCGTGCTTTCCGTGCGGTAACGGGCTTCTCTGGCTATCCTAGAAACGTGCGATCTCTCCGTCCTATACTAGGAAGGAGCCATTGACCTCAGTGGCTCTTGCCTTGTGTATCCAACATCGTTTGGGAAAGCTCGATAGGGGTCCGATGAAATGGGAAGCCACGACCCTGTCCGACTCATGGACGTCAATTTGCAACAACTGCCAGGTGCAATTCATCATTTCCGAATAATCTCTTGAGACTGCGTATCCGAGGTACACATAATCGCCTTTAGATCTGAATACTTCACGTCGATAGTAACTAGTATACCTCCATGAAGTTTTATTTAATTGTTTGGTTTAGAGTGTGTCGTTCAGCGTCATAAGTCCATAACAATAACACACGCGCACACAAACAATGGAAAGAAACCAGCAAATAGGAACCCCTCCGTTCCGCTAATGAATACTAAGAACCCGGGGAACCGTCCCGTCCGCACATTTCCGAGGCAAAAAACAACCGGCGGCCGGAGATTTTTATTAGTCACGTTACGTCATTTTCGTTTAACGGCAGCTTCGCCGATATCGTCGGCGGAGAACCTTAAAACTTTACTCTTAGAATGACGGTGATTGAGGGGTATGAGGTATGGGTATAGGAGTATATGTAAACACGACTGTTTGCGTGCTTTGTTTGCTATTCACATCACGGTGCTCTGTGTATTCCATTGAATCCCGTACTTGTACCCTCTCTCGTTTACCTTGATTTGCGCCGTTCATTATAGAATAGAGATGTCGCATGCGAAGAGTGTTTGCTAAATAAGAGGGCGGAAATGCAGACCATATGGATATTTACGAAGGGCTTCCAGCGTTGAGTATTATTGTTGACCTCGCGGCACTTGATCACCTGGCTGGGTTGTCGAGGCGGATGAACGCAGATGGAGGCGAAATTGGAAGACAGCATTCGTAGCTAGCGCTAGATATTGAATTTGCTAGTGGGAACTTGAACCGTATAGTAGTAAACTCCGACGAGACAAGAAATACAGGAAGTGGTATGGAGGGAGAAGAGGATGAAAAGGGAGAAAGATGGGAAAAAGAAGATAGGAAGAAGAGGTAGAGAGAAGAGAAGAGAAACGAAGAGAGAAGAGAGAAGAAAGACGTAAGGAACGTTGACATGAGAGCTGAGGATATAAATGAAACGGCGAAATGAAAGAGATGATGAACCTGATCTATGTAAATGCCATGCGAGTCCCAAAATTCGTCCGCTCCCCATTTTATATAAGTATTTGCACCACTCCTTGGACGACGATACCAGAATTTCTTCATCCATCATATATGTTCGATCATTGGTCACGCTAAAACAAGAGGATAATGAGGTTAAAATGGTTAAAAACGAAGCACCCCCGAATGCTCCACAGTAAGAAAGACTAAACAGGCAAGAGAGACATGAGCAGCGAGTCTGTTTATTGATTCATGGCGGATGTTCTGAATCCGGAGGTTCATTGAACTTCTGCCGCGCCTCTTCCACCCATAACTCCAGACGGAGCTCGCCGGCCTCTACTCGGCGCACTGGAACTGTCTTGGCACGGCCGTTCGACACTCTTGGAGGTGGTTGTTGCGGCTCGCCGTTTCTCATTTTCGAAACGGAATATGGAGCCGAACATGATCGGAGATGAACCTTGCCTGGTTCCGCCACGATCCAGGTTTGTTCTTCTGTTGTAGTCCCTGCGGGAGGTAATGCGTCCTCGCAAACCTCGATGCAGACGGTAAAACTGAATTCGTCATCACGAGGTAAAGGGGTCAGTCGGGCGCATGCGGATGCGAGTCTCGCAAGACAAGCACGGAATTGCGCTTCGAGGTCAACCGTTTGAGATGTAGGTGGGACGCCGATTGAGGAGTCGTCCATTCTGTCTTCGAAAGTGGTGTGCACCTCCCCGGGAGGGACGCGAGGAAAACCTGAGAGATCAAAGGCATATCGCTCGAGGGGCTGATTTGTGCGAAGAGATGATATAATAATACTGACAGCCGTAATTGTGCCTTTTAAGATTTCTGTTCCCACGGCAATCGAAGCGTCGTTTATGTAGTCACACACCTTGGGATGGCGGGACTGTCGGACGGGATAATTGTATGCCCGGACGGGTAAGAAAGTCGCTCGCGGATAGACCGACCGGAGGAAGAGGATCTGGTGTACGGAGACGGTGAGGAAATTTGTGAATGAAGCGGCCAACGCAGCCTGGTTATGAGGAGTGCGAGGTGCGGTGACCGGGGCAGAAAATGTGGTCATGGTTGCCGTCGTGGTGGTGCTCTCACTGGCTATAGGCATCGCCGCCAATGGCTCCTGAATCGTTGTTTATACGGGAGAAGTAGAGTAGTCGCGATCTTGGAGAAACTGAGTGTTCCACCCTGAGGATAATCATCGCTCTGCCTTTTTGGTTGAAAAGAAGAGTCAATAAGAGTGCAGGTTCTTGTTGTGATGTTGGTGGCAGAACTTTGAAGTGGACAGACACCGGCAAGAGCGGTGGAGCGGGGAGGGACAGAAATGCCCAACAAATGACGTGATATGCGTATAACCAAACAGAAAAAGCAAAAATAAGATCAAGGGCAGAAGAATCAAGGCCACATGGTTAACAAGGAAGAGGTTTCGAGACCTCGTGGGATCAAGGATTGTGCAGAAAATGCAGGAGGGAACTTGTGCAGTGTGTCGAGAAGCGAGAGGGGAGGTTTACATACGCTGGGTGGAGGAGACGAACAAGGGAACCTCAAAGCATGGGTCTGGCTGGTCTTCTGGTCGTAGCGATCGTGTCGAGTCGTGTCGGGGGGTATAATTTGAGGTGGTCGAGATTAGATCGAGGATTAAAAGAAGGACTGCGAGTGTCGATGGGAGATGACGCTGATGCTGTAATCGGACCCGTGTGTAATGATTATTATTAAGGTTGCTTTTTTGGTGTCTGAAGGTCTCCCCTCTCCCTCGGAGTATTTTGTGCCTGAAAACCTTTTCGCTGGCTTTATGAATACTTGGGTTAAAGGGTTTAAGGGTAGAGGTCCTCTTCTTTTTTTTTTTTTTTTTTTCTGGGTCTGGGGAGAGGAGGAACTGTGGAAAGGCAGAAAACAGGGAACCAATTCTTGGGCGGGAGGAGTGAAGAGGGAAGGTTAGTGAGAGCGTAAGTAGTGGACAAGACAGACAGGGTGCAGGTGGGCAGTGACAGTGGGTTAAGGAAGAGGAGAGAGGAGCAGAAGGCCGAGATAGCCGGGAGCTGCACTCGGGCACCACAGGAGAGCGACTCAGCGAGAGACGAGAGGCAAAGAAGGCAAAAGAAAGAGAAGAGAGAGGAGAGAGGAAGAGAGAGGGAAGGAGAAATTGGAACAAAAGAGAAGAGGCGACAGCAATCTGGGACTGGAGGGGAACTGCGCTCTCTCTGCGCTCTCTGAGTCGTGAGTCGTCGTCGTCGTCAGGTCCCAGAGTGGAAACCGCGACCCAAGTCCAAGTCACGATGCTCCCGTCACGTGGTCCATGCGCAGATCGTAGACACCACAAACAGTAGTCTTGCTACTTCGTAGACAACCCGGAGGTGTCTTGCTCGTGAACAGTGTATCTACTACTAGTTCCTCGATCATGTCACTCCACTGGCCAAAGCTAGCCGTCCCCATGTCTCAGCCATGCCCATCCACGTCTTCACAAATCAAAGGTTAACCCAACTCAAGGCAAATCCTTCCGCTTTAGAAGGCTCCACATTGCCTGCCCCTGCTGACTGGAGAGTCCAAACAAATCCGTGACCCTGCCCTGGCCTTCCACCGGGACGGTCTGATCTGCAGAGACATTCCTTCATCCAATAGCGTTTCCCTGCAATAATAATGCTCCTGCTTTATACTTGCCAGCCGTGGCAAGGCTTGCTCAGTTTGCACAGTATGTACGGGGGATGGCCCATATTATACTATCTTATATCCCCAGCGTCATTGCGAGGACCCAACATTGGGCAGTTCGTGGTGGCATGTTCCCAATCGGGGAAAGTGGCTGCTGCCTCTGCCCCTCCCTAGTACTAATAAGGTCACCCCGACGCGGTGCAGGTGTACAAAGTACGATATGTCCGGCCCTGAAGAATACTCTCCGTAGGGCTCATGAGACTCTAAGCTTACGGAGTCTTCCCCGAGTGACTTTTCATTTGTTTCAGTATCGCAGGTTTGAGGCTCCTGCTCCTATTCTACCCAGAAGTGTACAGAGCAGCAAGCTACATAGATATTAATCGGTTTAACAAGATATTTCACACAAACAAGGCTTCTCCAAATACTCCGTATGATCTCCGAGGCCTGCTCAATAACGAACCACCTGGTCAGAGGAACCTTGGTTGGAATGCAACAGAAGAAGCGGCGCTGCCCTACGCAGGAGCACAAAGGTGGGGATCTTCACCCCTCACCGCCTCCCGCTGCCCCTCTCGACGCGATACGAGTTATGGCGCTCTCCTGAACGACCGCGTCTAGAGAATTAGAGTGCCAGCGGCCCACTGTTGTGGTACACCACAACATTTCTCTCTAGTCGCCTTCACGGCGGATTGATATCCTTTTTCTAACTCCATTGAGTCTTCTTCCTTCGCCGTCTCCCACCATGGAGCAGGAGCTCCTTACCCTCCTCGCGGACACGCAGTCGCCGGCTGCAGACACCAGAAAGGCCGCCGAGCTCAATCTACTTCGCCTCTACACAAACGAAAACTTCCCTCTCTCCCTCTCAGCCATTGCTTCTCACAACTCCGTTCCTACCAATCTCCGCCAATCGGCCCTCTCAGTTCTACGCACTTTCATCACTGCAGGGTGGTCTCCGAACCTCGATGAATTCAAAGGCCAAATTCTAGTCAACGATGTCAACAAGGCGCAAATCCGGCAAGCCCTTCTAGACTTGTCTACCATTGTCGAAGTGCCCGAGCGCAAGGTCAAGTCTGCGGCCAGTTTCGCAGTCAGCAAGATTGCCAGTGCCGACTACCCTGAACAATGGCCCGAGCTGCTTCCTGCACTGCTGCGCATCATCAATGACACCAATAGCACGCCCGGCGCGTTGCATGGTGCTTTAAAGGTGCTGCTCGATTTGGTGGATACTGGTTTCAACGAGGAGCAATTTTTCAGCGTCGCCCGAGACCTCGTTAGTACATTGTTCAACGTGGCCACCAACGAATCGAGAAAGCCAATGTTGAGGGCTTTGGCCGTCGCAGTCTTCCGTTCATGTCTCGATACCCTTGAGATGGTGCTGGAACAACACAAAACCGCCGTCAAACAGTTCATGGACGAAGTCCTCGGTGGGTGGTCTCCATTCTTCATCGAAACTCTCAAGGCACCATTGCCACAGCCTCCGACCGAGCAGGAGGAAAGCAAAGACACAGAGGTCCCGTCACAATGGAGAGGTGTCATTGGATTGAAGTTACAAGTTGTGAAGACCCTAATGAAGATCCGGATGATCTTCCCCGGTCTCTTGGTTTCCCAGAGCCCAGCCTACTTCTCCACTATCTGGACCGAACTGTCAAATATTCAGGTCGCGTACCACGAGTTTTATATCAATGATGAACGGCAGGGACGACTTGTGGATGTGGACGGACTTCCGTATACGCTGGATCTTTTGGTTTTGGAGGAACTGGATTTCATCCAGAGCCTTCTGAAAGCGCCACCGGTTAAAGCAGAGCTACAGCAGCAGTTACAGAATTCCGGGGAAGCTGCCATCACTACCGGCTGGCTGCCTGAGATTCTGAAGCTGGTCAGCTCATATGCTCAGATCACGTCCGAGGAAGAGGGCCTTTGGGATATCGATGTCAACCTCTTCCTGTCGGAAGAAACTTCTGTCACAGCAAACTATACTCCTCGCACTTGCAGTGGAGACGTCGTGATTAAGCTGGGAGACTGGCTCAGGGATGCGACAACCCAGAGCCTTCTTGCTTTCCTGAATGGTGTCTTCTCTGATGCCTCATCTACGTGGAAGGCCCGCGAATCCTCGCTTTTCATTCTCAATACCCTTCTCAGAGATTTCAACGAAGTTTCACAAACCATTGGCCCTGAGATTGTCAACGGATCTAGCAATTTTGTTCAGTTTGCGATCCAGCAGGAACAAGAACTCCTTCGAGCGCGAGGCTACTTGGTTGCCGGACTCCTGGCACAATTCTCGGCAGCAGTCGGCGGTGTTTACCTTGAGCCGACCTTGAAGGCCATTTCTGAGGATCCATCAGAGGTCGTGAAGGTGGCTTGCCTTCGCGCACTACAGGATCTGCTGCCTTCGCTGTCTATGGATACTACTGGCCCTGTCCAACAGTCAATAATCTCTGCCATATCTGATTTCGTTTCTGCTCACGACCTTCGCGAGTCATCTGATACCGATGACTTGAAGGTCACTCTTGCTGAAACCCTTCGTGATACGATCATGGTCGACCCGAGCGTAGTGCTCTCATCTGCGGCTCTTGACGTACTGTTCAACATTGCCAGCAACGGTGCTACAAACTTCCAGCTGACCATGACCGTCACGGAGGCCTTCGAGGACATTGCTGAAAACATCTCCGAGCAGAGCCCCGAATCCTTTGTCCAGTTATGCGAGAAGGTCCTCCCATCAATTATGGGCGCAATTGATGTCGGAAACATGACACAGGAAGTCGCATTGAGCATTTTTGCTGCAGACCTCCTGCGTGCGCTGACGGAGCGCGCTTCTGAACCCTTGCCTGCTGGCTTTGTTGAGACAGTCATGCCGAAGATGAACCGACTGCTGCTTGATTCAGTCGAAGCCGAGCTTATCCGACCCGCCACAGAAGCCGTGAGGCACATTCTTGCCCACGACTTCAACCAGTTCGTCGCGTGGCGTGACCCGCAGAGCGGCAAAGAGGCGATCGAGGTCGCTTTGTTCATCATCGACCGCCTTCTGGGCCCTTCGGTTGACGATCATGCTGCAACAGAAGTCGGCCAACTTGCTGCTGAGCTTGTTGAGAAAGCTGGATCTGAGCGTCTTGGTCCATACCTCCCACAGCTTCTTCAAGCGGTCGCACGGCGCCTTGCCACTGCCGAGAAGGCTCAGTTCATCCAGAGTTTGATTCTCGTTTTCGCTCGGTTGACGCTCATCAGTGCGCATGAAGTCGTCGACTTCTTGGCGCAGGTTGACATTGGCGGACAAAGTGGCTTGCCTATCGTGATGGGCAAGTGGTTGGAGAATTCGGTCAACTTTGCGGGATACGACGAGATCAAGCAAAACATTATCGCGTTGACAACTCTTTACAATCTGGAGGACCCTCGTCTGGCCCAGGTGCAGGTCAAGGGAGACCTCATTGTTCAGGATACCGGACGAATTAAGACTCGATCTCAAGCTCGCAACAACCCAGACCGTTACACGACCGTGCCTGCACCGCTGAAAATCATCAAGGTCCTTGCGGAAGAGCTGGCAGCCGCCTCCGGAAACAAGGAAATCGATGCAGCCACAGCAGCGGCAATGGAGGAAGAAGGCAGCGACGACGATGAGTGGGAGGACGTTCCTGAAAACGTTCTCGATCTCAGCTTAGGGGTCACCAAGCAAGAGCTGATGGCGTTCGGCGAAGGCGGTACTGAAGGCGTATTTGGAGTGCGCAAGCGAGACGACGAGACGCAGTCATTCCTGTTAGAATTTTTCCGCAACGCATCCACAAAGGCCGAATTCCAACAAATTTACGCATCGTTGACCCCAGACGAGCAGGAGAAGCTCCGCAGTCTTGGCTGAGGTGGATGATTAATGAGTATCTTGATGTGCATAGTTTCGTACCATAATGATAGAGTTACACGACCTCCATATTCAAGCCCAAACCAGCGCAGTGATAAGGTTCAGGCAGACAGGCAGCTGAAGAGGCCTCGGCGCGATCTATCATCAGCAGCAGCCTATGGGATGATGCCGCAGGGTCCGGGCCCCTTCCAAGGTTCTGCATCTGCACCCGACATTGTGGCTCGACCGATGCGGGGCTTCATCATTTACCATCATGCTCCCAGTGCCTTTATCCTCAAAGACGAAAGAATCAACTGTCATACCTGGTGGATAATGCTGAATTATGAGGGACGTACCAGTACAGCAGTCAGTGACAGATCAGATTTATGAGGTGTCACTACACTACTCTAACTGCAGAGTAGACTACTGATAGACAGTAGCATATCAGTGACGCTAAGCCTGCAGCAAAGCGATCCCACCGCAACGGTCAGAATGACCCAAATCCTCAGTTTCGGGACCACAACCCCTGTGCCTCTTTCTTAATTCCTGCATACAAAGGTTCTTGACTGATTGACAATATTTGGTCCACTACTTTCCCATATCTCCCGTTCGCCCCTCCTCCTCCTTCTTCTCCTAGTGTCCTCCAACACTTCCTTTGCTTCTCCCGCATTCCCGCTCCCGACAGCTTGGGTCTCGCTTGGTCCTTCGTTCTTAGAAGCTTCCAATTGTTCGGAGCATGTCGCCGCCCAATTTCCATGAGCATATCCAGGTCGATGTAAGTTACTTGCAGTTCTACCATAGCTTGTTCCACCTGGTATTACCCGTCTGAAATAGTCTGTATCTATCTATCTACTGTTTATAGCTCCAGCCACCTGCCGTACCCCTCCTAATCACTGCCCTCACCCCGCTCAAGCTAAACAAATCCCATAACTAACAATCGCCAGACGAGTGATGAAGACTCTCTCTACGATACCGACTCCGCAGCAGACTCAAGTCTCTCGTTCGCATCAAGCGTCCGAGACTACTACTACGAAAATGGCCGGCGGTACCACGCCTATCGGTACGGCCAATACCCCATCCCCAACGACCAAGAGGAACAAGACCGCCTAGACATCCTCCACCACCTCTTCAAGCTCCTCACGGGCGGCGACCTCTACCGCGCCCCGTTAACGCATCATCAGCACGCGCCCAAGCGCATTCTCGACATCGGCACAGGAACAGGAACCTGGGCGCTCGATATGGCCGAAGTCTTCCCCGATGCTGAGATCGTGGGTACAGATCTAAGCCCCATCCAGCCTAACTTTGCGCCGCCGAATTGTTCATTCATTATTGATGATGCAGAGAGCGATTGGACGTTCCCCAAGGATGGGACGTTCGATTATATCCATGCCCGCTCTATGGGTGGGGGTATTGGAGACTGGGATCGGTTACTGAAGCAGGCGTATAACCATCTCAAGCCCGGTGGGTGGATTGAGTTTCAAGAGTTCGAGGCAGGCGTGCGTTCTGATGATGGGACGCATGAACGGGCGCCTATGCTTTTAGACTTCTCGAAACGGCTTGACGAGGCGAGCAGAAAGTTTGGGAAACGCGTGAGCATTGCTTCTTCGCTGGCTGAGTGGGTGCGTCGGGCTGGGTACGTTAATGTTACTGAAGATATCTACAAGGTAGCCTCTGCCAGCCTTCCTTCCTTCCTCCCTTCCTTTCTTCTTCCTTCTGCCCGTCAGTACGCATGCTGACAACTCGCAGTGCCCAGTCGGCCCATGGCCAAAGAGTCCACGGCTCAAGGAGCTCGGTCGAGTCGGCAAACTGTCCGTGATCCAGGCCATCGAACCATACTCCTTAGCGCTCTTCACGCGGGTTCTAGGCTGGAGTTACGAACAAGCGCAAGACTACGTCACTAAATGTCGCCGTGAGACGTTGAATTCTGCGTGCCATATATACGTGCTGTTCTATTACGTCTATGCGCAACGGCCTCTGAATGATGAACGGAATGATTGATGATGAACGGGACGGCTTACTTGCATTAGATCTTGGTTTCTTTCTCATTTCGGCGGGCGGTTTCGTTTTCATTCCTATAATGTCTATGAGAAGTGGACCGGACATAAAAATGGGTCGGGCAGGCTATAGGTTTATATACTTATCCATCTGCACTTGGTATTTACATACATCATGTCATGTGCATACATCAGACACTGGACTGAACCATCGTCTATATCAATTTAGTGGAACCATCCAAATAGCAGACAATTAATCAACGATCAATCGATACCCTGTACATAAACGAATTGAACAAAATCACCCCTGCAACGAAAACCCAACCCCCTCCCCACTCCCCATCGCCGCAAGGTTCGCCCTCATCTTCTCTGCCCTCCCCCACTTCTCAGTCCCCTTCCCAAACGCCGCATCGTCCCTGTGCACCCAGGTCCCAACCCCATGCTGCAGCACCGCCGTCGCCCGAATCTTCTTATCCTCCGCACTGGCACCGTCGATATCCTTCACCCCAACACTCCCATGCAACGTCAACCGACTCTCCTCCCCAGACTCCGGTTTAGCCTTATACACACCGCGATGCAAGATATTACTATCATAGAAGACCGCATCGCCCGGTTTCAGCTCGACAACTAGTTGACCCGGGAGATTTGGTTCATAGGGATCCGCATTCCGCTCAACGTCCGTTCGGATGCGGCGATGGGATCCAGGGATCACGATGAGCGAGGAGTCCCCGCACAGCGCGAAATTGTACTGCGCGTGTGATTGCCGGCCCCCGGGACTCTTTGAGGCGAGAAGGAATGCTTCTTCTGTGGCGGTTGCCGTCCAGGGGATGTCGTCTCTGTGCCAGCTGAGTTCGAAGTCGATGTTCTCGGGCGCGACGAGGAGGTTGAAGAGTTCCATTACGAGTTTCTCCTCGTCTTCCTCCCCACCTTCACCTCGTCCCTTGCCATCATTATCAAGACCAAGTAACTCCTCCACAACGTTTAGAACCTTCTCATCAAAATAAAACCCCGCGAATTCCTCCCGTCCAGGCATATCCGGATGAAGAAGGTGCTGCACGCCCCAAATCCCGCCTTCCGAGGCTGGTGGCGGGACGTCCTCAGGCCACGGCGGGAATTGTTTGGGGACTGTTCGGAAGTGTGGCCATTTTCCGGTGCGGGCGGCTGTTGTTGAGTTTGTTGCGGCGGTTTTTAGGCTCGATAGGGAGGAGGATGGGAGGAGGGCGGGGATCACGACGAAGCCGTTTTTTTGGAGGGATTCGAGATACGTGGATGGCATTTTGGTTGTATTTCGATGAATGAGCGGTTATCGGAATGGTACTGTTCAAGGGGAGTTGGAGATATATACGGAGAAAAAGGAGCGAGGTAGTACTGAGCTATCGCATTATTTAATAATAGCTAGATAAGTAATTGCTACAGTCGCAGTCGCAGCTGTACGAGGTAGTATGTTTTACCCCGCGCCAGTCGAGTGGAGTGGGGTTCGTAAACAATCATGCGACTGACCGATGCAGCTGGAGGCGAACAAAATCGTTTAGATAGATATAATATTTGCATAACTGCATAATTGCAGCTCGTCTATTATCCTTTTTACTTTGTAGATTAAACTATAATACAGCTTCTATCAACCACAGTCCACATAGGGCTGGATCATGCGCTGCCCAGTAGTAGTGGACCCAGCCATGTGAGGTCATCTTATCCTCCTCGCTCGCGTGAGTTCAGCTTTCTTCCTTCTACTCAATTACCCCTCCACTTCTTCTCGATCGCGATCGCACAATCCTCATAACCCTCGTACAGCGATATAGAAAGCCAGTTTCACCATGGCTCCCCGCTTGAGTCTGGGTCTGAGTACGCTGCTCGCCCTTGGTCTCGTCCTTCTCCTGCTCCCCTGCCAAGTTCACGCTTTTGGCGCCGGCAGTACGTTCCACCTGCCCCAATCTCAAAAAAAAACTGCAAAGACTAATGAAACAGATATCGCATCTATTTCTAAGGTCGAAGGCAAGAACTGGCGCCATGGAGATATCGAAGACATGCTCAAGACAATTGCGTTCATCAAGGGCCATAAGTGGACGTCGAATATGATTAAGCGTGTGTACTTTGGGAATTGGTTGAGGGATTAGTGAGTGCTTATACCTATCCTACGTTCGCGGATTCTGCTGTAAGGACAAGTGGACTGACGGTTTGGTTTACGTTTCTTGCAGCTCCCAGGCTATGGACGTCGGTACACTCAAAAATCTCCCCGCTGATACAATTCGCATTCTCGTTTGGGTTCTCTCGTTCATGTCGTTTGGCTATGCGACGGCAGAATTTGAGGTCACGGCTGACAGACTTGGTGTTTACCGGCCTGAGGAACATATTGAGTTGGTCTTTCTTTTTTACCGTGTTATGGTTCTCTATCGGGCTAATTGAATTCTTTCGCTAGCAACCCCAAAGATTACGCCGACAACGAGGATGCCCGCCAGTACGACGGCCGTCTGCGGGGCCCTATCCGTACTATCGAACTCGAGATCGACCTCGAGACTGGTATGAAGAATTACATCGCCAACGAGAAAGGGGACTGGGCAACGAGCGCGGCGTACATCAAGTTCAGCTTGGCTCGCAGCATCCATTACGGCAGGCTATATACCAGCGGACACCGAAAGGGCAGCGAGGAGGATCTATGTGAGGCACTACGATGCCTAGGCCAGGGCCTCCATACACTCGAGGATTTCGCGGCGCACACAAACTATATTGAGCTTGCACTCCGGGAAATGGGCTTCCACAATGTGTTCCCGCACACTGGTACCCAGACCCAGGTTGATATCCGTGGCCACCATGTCTATCCGCTTGTCACGGGGACATTCGGCATGGTTGACTTCTTCCACTCTGTGCTTGGTGAAGCTACGGACCACTTTACTCAGTCGGAGATCAACGAGATGGACAATGCCCTTGGCGACGCCCAGTCGAGTTCATCCGCTAACTCCCTCAACAACCTCACTGGGCTTTTGGGCAAGGTTCCGGGCTGCGGTGACCTAGTCGCCGAGGCGGAGGCGCTCAAACGTCGCTCTGAAGCCCAGCAGTCTTC
This sequence comes from Aspergillus undulatus, assembly GCF_047715775.1. Taxonomy (NCBI): domain Eukaryota; kingdom Fungi; phylum Ascomycota; class Eurotiomycetes; order Eurotiales; family Aspergillaceae; genus Aspergillus; species Aspergillus undulatus. The sequence goes on from NW_027396681.1 coordinate 95,508, forward strand.
AAACATGCATAGCGGTGCCCGCAGTGGCTACGCCTCTGAGTCTACTCGTGGATTCGATGGTTTCGGAAGCAGCCGCGGTCTGGAAGAAACCAGCCGAGCGAGCGCGCCATCAGGGCCTAACAAGCCCACGAGCATTCCAGGGCTCCCGGACGATCCTGCAGCGACCATCGCCAAGATCTACCCTATCCTCGAATTCCGAGACAAGGTAGTGAAGAAGATCTCATCCATCATTGAGAAGATCCCTGGATTGGAAGCCCTAGTCGAGAAGATTACCGAGACGCTGACCATCTTCATCATGTCTCTTCTTGCACCCTTCATCCGGCCCATCATCAACGCCGCCTCAAAGTCCCTGCAGACCGGTTCCGCGGGTGTGGTTGAGTCCTCTGGGAAACACCAATTCGAACCCTGGACCAACCCGCGGTGCGACGACCCCACTCACTCCATGCTCTCAAAGGACCACTTTTCCAACATTCTCAACGAGCCCGCTGGACAAGTCGCTTCTGCCATCCTCAGATACGTAGCACCCCGCGTGCTCCACGCCTGGGAGAACATCAACATCCCAGAACAGCAGGTGCTGCACGATGCCCTCGAGGTATTCCATCACCCTGCGCTCCGAAACATGCACAACGAAGCCCACCGCACTATGTTCGAAGCCGTCCAGAAATGGGTCCACGCCATGCCAGACCGAGACCATAAGCTCAACGACATCCTCAGCGCCGAGGGTGTAAGGGCCGGGAAGAACAATGGCGGCCAAGTGGGTCACTCGCATGCCCAGGGCGCCCATGCACATGGTTCAGGCGGAGGCGGGGCCAGTTTCGCTGCATTGGGAGGTATGGATGCTTCTCATGGCTCCCACAGCCAGCCTCCCAGCCACGGCTACAGCTCCCAGCACAGCTATTCCTCTCACCAGCAATCATCGCACACAAGCTCCCATACCAGCTCAGGCTCGCAAGCCCCCTGGGAAAAGATCTCGGGCCAACTAGAAAGCCAACTTAATAGCCTCCCCATCCCAGGAATCAACAAGCTCAGCAGCAAACTCTCGGCCTTTGGATTAAGCGGGTCATCGAGGGAATCAGATAGCGGTAGTGGTAGTACACCACCGCCACCAGCACCCTCGCATCGCTACGAGTCTCATTCTCATTCAGGACACCACTCTGCCTCTCACACTCCTCCTCCACCGCACGGGTACGGCGCCCCGTCTTATGATGGTGGCTACGGCCAGCACCATCACGGATACGGAACTGGATACGGACACAGCCAACTTGGGTCTGGGTATAACACGCTTCCTCCCCCTCCTCAGGGATACGGGCAGGAATATGGCCACCAACCGCATCAGTATCAACACCACCAACACCACCAACATCGTCACGGGCAAGAGCACGGACAGCGTGGATATGGACATGGGTATGGTGGTGGAGGGTACGGGTACTAAATTGGAATCAGGGGTCCTGTTCACTTTTAAGTTCAGGTGCAGTTCATTTGGAATGGAATGGATCACGAAAGTAACGGACGTTAAGGTAATGTGGGGTGAATCGGAGTTATTATGCTTAAGAGTATGGCTGGCCGGTTTAATATGACGTGTATGACGGGAGAAGTTGAGGACGAAAATGCTACGTTTTGGTAGAAGGAAGGGCAGGGGTGTTACTTGTTTGTTTCGCTCTAGGTCTAGACTGGGCTTGGGTTATGCAATTTTATTAATGCTGTATTCATTTCTTTGGGGTATATTACGTACGTATGGTATGTGTGTGCCTCTAGGTTTGTAGCCAGACTAAACGGGTCTAGTCCGGAGACACAAGGTAAGATAGCTTTGGTATCCTCGAGGCTCTAATCATTATGGTATCAATAAAATTAAGAACTCCATCCTTCCTTCCATGCATTCCGAATCAACCGTAGTCCACTCCATTCGATGAATCAGAGCACGGCTCAAAGCTTTGTACCCTCCCTTCCCGTGTCACTCAACCTCCTCAGCCTCAGCAATCCATGTCCATTACTATTCGACGGTCCGCCCACCCCAGTCCCCGCATTAGAACTACTCGCGTTCTGCGTCCGTTGACCCTGATGCAGCCGCGGGTTCATGAGCCACTGGACCTGCATGCGGACACTGTTCACCGCGGCACCAGTGAGGGTCATTTCCTCCTTGAGGCGGAGGGTCTCATTCATGATGGCCATGCTTGCGCGGGCGTCGAGGTCTGATATTGCGTGAGAGAGCTGGGTGACTTCTTCGCGGAGAGATTCGTGGAGGGAGAGGAGGTAGGTTGTTGAGGGGTCGTTGGATGATGGTGGAGGGTCCGGATTGTGGTTATCGGCATTGCGGTCGTTAGTCTGAGGGGAGAAGGCGCGAGATGATTCAACCAGTGTGGAGCGGATTGAGGCGAGGCCGTCGTCGAGGATTTCGTTGCGTTGTTGGAGATGGCGGACTGTGAGTTCCATTGAATCCAGACGGGAGTTTTGAGCTTCAAAGTACGGGCCGATTGTGATGAGAGGGCAACTTTGCTCGTGAGTTCCCAGTTCTGCACGCTTCATTTTTATGGGGCAGCCGTATTTGGACGCGGCACAAGGGTGCACTGCTTCGGGGCAAGCGTCGATGTGTTCGCGGAGGGCTTTATTGAAGACAGTGACTTGGCAATCAGGGCAGGTTGTTTTGAGACTCGGGCACAGCTCCTTGACGTGTTCCTACATGGAGAAGACAAATTAGCGGTTGCGCAACAGCAGCAGCAGCAGCAGCAAGGGTGGGGAAATACCTCGTAGTCCTGCTCCATGATATCTGCATCGCAACGCAGGCAGTTTTGTAGCTCATGCATGCATTTATTCTCTGGGCTCAAATCCTTCTTGCGAGTCCGCTGGTCGCAATCGGGGCTAGGACAGTCCATCAACTTATACCCGCAGTACTTGTCCGCATGGGACTGGACGTGACCCCTCGGAACAATCTCATCGCAGCCCTCACTTGAGAACGGACAGCGCACCCGGAGATCATCACACATATTTATTAATAGTCGCGGGACATTGTGATAGACATCTCCCGTAGGGGTGCGGCAAGTCGGACATGTAAAGCTTCGTCCATGGCCGCCAAAGGTAAAGTCGTCCCGACCGGCGGCGAAGCTTCTGATGGCGGTGTTCAAGCACGTCTGACAAAAGACATGGTCGCATCCAAGGCGCAGTGGTCGGATGAAAGGACAGTGGCAGATTGGGCACATGAGGTGGTCGTCATAGTTCGAGACGTATTCGAGCCCGCGCAAATCGACGGGTCCATCCTGGTCAGTGACCTCCATCGCGAGGAACTGCTCGAGCTTCATTCTGACAGGGACGAAGGCCCCGCTTCCTCCAAATTATAGTAAGCTAGCGATGACCCCCCTGCGCAAAGGAGAGCTATGCTCAGGCTATGTTTCAAGGATCGTCCGTTGTGGTGTTGTATTGGTGGAGGCTGGAACAATAGTGCCGAATGACGGCTCATGAGTGTCACACGGTGGCTGGAATTGAAAGAATGTCGCGGGGAGGGTTATCAGTCAGGGGTTATCGAATACGAGGGAGGGGGGATGGAGGGCGAGCGGAAGTCGATCGGATGGTGGAAGATGAGGCGAAAGTAGACGTTGAGGCGGGCAATCGTTCGGTATTGCGGGGAGGCAAGACGGGAGGTCATGTCGACTGCTTAATCAGTAATCACTGCTCGATGACACTGCCCGGCAATCAGGCGCAGTAGAACAGCCGCTACGTAACCAGCAGGACGGATTTAGACAGCAAATACTTCTCCAGCCGTTATTCAGTCTTTGAAGTTGACAGCATTCTGGACGCTCGGCCCATCGTCCGTTCGCAATTTAGCGCTGATTCACCTCCGCAGTTGGCAGTTGCCCATCGCCAACCTCATCACCGTCACTGTCATCCTCTGGCCCAGCTCTCTCACCTCAATCTACCTACGAACCCATCTACACTGACTTCACGATGCCGAACCCATCTCAACTCTTCCTCCTTGCCGATCACATCAAGCTCTCCCTCCTCGAACGCCAACGAGCCATCTCGCTAGATCTAGAGCCCAACAGTCAAGATGGCGAAATCTCTCGCTCCCTCGAATCCCTACGAGAAGGCATCGAAAACGTCCAATCCGACGTTACACGACTAGAAGAGTTAAACGACGAAGCGGCCTCCGATCTAAAAGACCAACTGGTCCATCTCCGGTCGCAGTACAGCGACCTCTCGTCGCAATTCCGCGGTCCCACCAGTCCACCCGATCACGACCGGACAGAATCTCCGCGATTCACCAACGTCAAGAATTCATCGCCAGACCTCAAACAGCCTGTTCCGCAGCATCCGCCGTCCAAGTCGGTCCGTTTCATGGACAACTCCGCCGACGCAGAGGACGATCTCAACCGACGCAACCTGTTCCAACCATACCGCGACTCACCGTCACCCGAGGGCATGGATACGACGGACATGTCGAATCAACAGATCTACGATCACCATGAACAAACGATGCGGGAACAGGATGAGCAGTTGGATCGATTGGGCGAGTCCATTGGGCGGCAGCATCAGCTGAGCATCCAGATTGGAGATGAGCTCGACGGCCATGTGGCGCTGTTAGATGGCATGGACGGGGATGTCGACCGGCATCAGAGCAGACTGGATAATGCGCGCCGACGCATCGACAAGATTCGCAGGAGTGCTGGAGACAACTGGAGCATGATGACGATCATCGGGCTGATTATAGTTCTTGTCATTCTGATCGTCTTGTTGAAATGAGCTGTCTTTGTTGTCAATTTGTCAGGCTTCAGTTACCTGTCTAGCGGCGCAATGGCGTTGATTCTCAGTTTCATATCTGCTCTGGGCTAGACCCTGGGTTCGGGATCGGACACTCCTTGGCCGGTGGGACCGTGCGAGGCGTTTTAAGGTAGCAGCTATTTGCAAGTACAGTACACTTATATACTCCTTACCAAGTATATTTATGGTCAGCTGGGGATCCTCATATCAAACCAAATCCCTCTTGGCCCCATCGCAATGCTGCAGGTCTGGGCAAAAGTATGAATAAAAACTACTCAGGGTGTTGGTACCTTGGAATCCGACGCCCAGGATAATTAGTAAGTCCATGTCCGTAGTTCAGTGCATAACATCAACTTCTTGCCCTTCAAATTGTCTCATATCCGGGTCCAGCCGGTATATGCCTACTATAGGTATCATTTAAGTCCATGGGTTACACCAATTAATCTAGGTTTTATACTTCCTTCGAAGTATTATCAAACGGCAATAGCATAGGGGATATATACCGGTTGATATCCCCTCCTCGAGTCTGACTGCAAAGCTGGTAAGGACTCTTACCTTGAATACCATGAGCAAGATTTCTTGAAGCTCTGGGGCAAATAATCCACATCAACACACCCCAACCCCCCCACGAATCTCCACCAAACCAAAAATGCCCACCCTAAACTCAACCTACTACGACACCCTAAGCCTCACCTACGAATCCGCCTTCGCCCACGACACCGGTCTGCTGGATTTCATAACACGGGTAAACGACTTCCCCGGCGCGCCAGAGTCCTCGATAACGGGTGCGGCACAGGTAAACCTGTTCTTTCGACGCTGCATTCGCTGGGCCATGATGTGATGGGACTTGATCTGTCGCCTGCTATGGTTGAGAAGGCTAAGAAGAATGTACCCAGGGGACGGTTTGTGGTTGGGGATATGAGGGGGTTTGAGTATCATGGCAACAAAGGCCAGGAGGGGCAAGAGGAAGGAGGAAAACTAGATGCAATCTTCGCCGTCCTCTCCTTATTCCCCTTCACGCGAGAAGAAATCTCATCCCTCGTGCTCAAGTGGACGAGGTGGCTAGGCGTCGGCGGACTCCTATGTATCTGCACGTTGACGGTAGACAATATGCCGAAGGAATCCCTCCGAGCGGGGTACGGTGGGGATGGTCTCTGTGTTCAGGGCATCACGTCCAGATTCATGGGGGAGGAGATAATATGCACGTGTTTGACGAAGGAGGGGTGGAGGGTCCTTTTGCGGGGAATGGGTTTTGAGATTGTTGATGAGAGGACGGACTCGTTTATCCCGCCTAAGTGGGCGGAGTGTGATCCTGAGTCGCATTTCTTTGTTATTGCGAGCAAGGTGTGATATGGTGGCAGGCTTCCTGCTAATGGTTCTTATCAATAGTTGCAGCTTGAGCCGGCGAGTGCAGTTGGTTCTTTGAAGCACCAGTGGGCAGATGCGAGTGACTGAACAGTCCAAGTCTCAGTTCTTCCTATTCATCTAAGCAGTAGCCATTACCATTGTACAACAAAAGTAAAGTAGAAAGGAAAACGCCAAAAGCCAGCTAGAAGCACCAGGCTCGCCCAGCTAAACACTATACGTCGATAGGTAAATTAAGCTTAAGCCTTCTTGTTAGGCTCATTCTTCGTCCGATCTTGCAGGTCAACAAAGCTCTCCTTTGGGTTGATTTCCTCCCGATCAGCCTTCACGGAAGCCTCGCTGTTGCTAGCCAGGTTCTGGTTCCATTTAGCTCGTCCTTCCTTCTGGCTCTTGATCTGGTCTTGCTTTTCGGCCTCGTAGTGGTTGGACAGTTCTTCGCGGTCTGCTGACGTCTGTCAGTACTTTTTCTTCTTCTCTTTGCAAGATATCGAAAAGATTGGGGGGATAATGTTTGCTGGATTGAACGAAACGGGAGAGTTGACTTACTTTGACCGTGGTTATCCTCCTTCAAACCTGAGCGGGCGGCGGATGTGTGGAATGCGGAGGTAGCTCGGGTTGAGACTGGGATGGTCTGCTTGAGAGAGCCCGACAAGCGGGATGTTGCACGGATGAAAGACATAATGTGATGGATTAGAGATTCTTGACTCTGTCTCGGGTGGTTAATTGCCTGACACTTCTAGCAATCTATGGATATGCAGTAGCTCACCTTGGAAGAGTAGTCTGTTTGTATGAAGGAACTTGACGAACGTACGGGAAAAGCTCCAAATCTCAGGACAGGCAGTGAGGCATTTAAACGAGCAGCTCCTGAGACCAGCAAGCCGCAGCCCAGAAATTGCGACTGCTTGAACGTCATCTTCTCCAGCGACCAACCACACTCGGTGGATTTGAGGTTGGCCTGGTGACGTCATGAATACTCATCGCCGAATTGCTTGCGTTGGGGAAGGTCGCCGAACTGTCACTCGTAGCCGAGGTTACTTGAGGATGTTTCGGATTGGCGGATGTTGCTTTAAAGCATGTTAATAGTGAGGAAGTTTGAATAAGGCCGGGGCTTTCAAGGTCCTATTTTGAGGTCTGGATGTGGTTTCCGTCCAAGATTTGTATTGTCTGTTGATCCTAGGGGCATTCTTATTTCGAATAACGGGAGTAGCGTTAGTAGCAACTGCGATTGATAGAGGTAGAGACGTGAGTTTAAAAGTGCTCTGGCTTGATAAGAAGTGATGGTTCAAGAAGATATCAGCGCAGGGGCTGGCGTTTCTCAGCGGAATAAGACCCCCGCTCCTTCCAGTCCTGTAGGAAGTGGTGCCTGTCCATACATAAGCTATTCTATCTAATTTGGCTCATCGCTTTTTTTTGCTTTGCTAGGTTCGAATTCATGCTCTCAGTGGCTATTCGTGTCTAACAAACATTAACTATCTATGTTGGTGTTTGGAGTTGACCTGTAGATGTATATATATGGATCGCCTTTACGAAGGTTCAATGTATCCAACTGTTCAAGACCACGTACAGCATGCATCAATATTGAGTAGGAACCCGACTCCTGCCAATCTTGATGAACAGTAAACGTAATCACCTTATAAACAGCACCTGCATTGATGCCATACATAAGGAGAGTTGCTACTCCTTCACCAACTTGAGCTACGAGCCGTATTGTCATGAAGATGTTTCGGAAGACGTAGCTAAAGAGATGCGAAGAGTAGTTTATTGAGGTCCATCCCGTAGGAGACCAGAATTGAAGCTGACGCTGATCCAGTCTATGGATTCACAGCCAGATGACCTAAATCAATAGGGACAGCGTGGCACCAGTCCCAACCATATACAGGAAGCAGAAACAGAAACAAAGTAGAGAGGTCAGACAGGACAAGACATATGCAATCGCAAACCTTCCGAAACAAGAGACAAGCTGAACAAATCCCAACCGATGCAAGACGTATATCGTTCCCGCCTTTCTAGATAGATAGATCCTTATAACGCATGAAAATCCGTCCCACCCAAATTTGTACCCAGGTCCATAACCCCCAAATGAGAAACACAGCTTAAGCGGATTTCGCTAAGCCGCCAAAAGTACTCCAAGAAACTAAACAACTCCGTGCCGCCCAAAATGGCAAAGTCGCTGCTTTCTATACATCATCGCATCGCCGGCCTGAACCCCGAGGCCGATCATCGGTGTTTTGGTTTTTCCCTAACCGAAAGAAGAAAAACAAGGTATTTAGGTGGTATCGCTGGAGAATGCAAGAATCGAATCGCAGGGCGCCGTCGCTCGCAGGTAGTCGAAGAAGCATCAATCTAGGAAATCGTGATCGGTGAGGTGTGTATGTACAAACAAAAACAATGTATCCTTTTATGCTCCGCGAGTTCGTGAATCAAGAAAAGGTGAGTTTAGGTTGATCGTAAGGTTTCGAGTGTCGTGTCAAACGATTAGAGAATGAAAAAAAAACAGAGAATATTATGACCCGCGGTTAGGGAGACCGATGATGCAGAAGCTGAGCGAAATTGAAAAGGAAATGTCGTGGGTGGACGGTGATGGCTCTTGCCAGCAAAGAGACGGCTTGGCAGGTCATGACCTTCACCACCGACGCTGAGCGTTCTGCATATGGGCCGGGGAGATGGACGTTGGCGGGCTCGTCATAGTCATTCCAGTGTTGGGGTTGATGATAGGAATGACTTTCCGAGTACGGGTAGCCGAGGGTTGCTGGAAGCTCGCTTGATTATAATTACCGGTGACCCCTGAGTGGAGGTACGTATTGGAAGAAGCGGGAGACAAGGAGATGGACGGCGTAACCTGCTGAACCGGCTGGATCTGGTGCTGAATCGGAGAGGTGTCGGGTGATCCACTGGAAAGAGACGAACGATCCGAAGCAGAAGAATGAATCGAGTGCAGCTGGAACAGTTCGAGTCAATTAAGGGATTCTTGACAATGCTGATGAAGAGAATTCTCTAGTTTAGAGAATTTCATCCAGGTAAGAACATACATCGTCTTCAGTCAGAAGACCTGGACAAAACTCTAGGTCGTCGTCCAGGTCGAAAGACCGCCCAGCCTCAAAGCGAGCACGGAAGGCAGTTACCGACGGAGCTTCGGCCAGCTCCCTCATACTCTTGACACCACGGAACTGGCGTTGAGCATTGTGAGCGGCCATCTTGGGACCCCTTCGGGAGCGTCCGCCATGGTGGTTATTTGACTGCAGGTGGGCGGCGGCGCCATGGTGAGTGGCCTGGTGGTGCTGCTGGTGCTGTCCGTAGAAGAAAGTCGACATATTGACGGTAGCGTTTTAGAGACGACGAGTCGCGAATAAGCACGTTTAGGTCGTAGAAATGGTCAATGTACACGTAGAAGTCGATACAAGCAAGGACCAGAGTCGATGGACGCTGAGCAATGCAGGACTTTTGAGTTGACGGAAAGGAAAGATGGCAAGGAGTTAGCCGAAATGCGAACGGGGAATATTCTGTACAACGAGAATATGATAGTAACGCAGGGGGTGAAAGAAGGAAGAATAGAAATAGCTGAGGAGAGAAGAAAGTGAGCGGTGGTGGAAGGTTGGGCTGATTTTACGCAGTGTGGGATGGAGAACGGATGGCGGGACCGAAGGGAAGAAAAGAGGATGAAGATGAAAGTCGAAGGCAAGTCAAGAGGGGCTGCACTTTCACCTCTTCATCGCTGCTGGGGCTGAGTTTGAAGTGGTCGAGGTGGACCCATTTCCCACCTCAAGGGCTTGAGCCGTAAATTACCGTACGCTACCGCTCCCAGCCCCAGCTTTTGCCTGCAATCTGCGCCCCAGAGCGTGGTGTAAGCGTCGTTACACGCTTGTTCCACAAGTTCGGCGCTAACAGCAAGTCTGAGGTCACGCACCAGTTTTAGGGCGGCCACGAACCAACCAGATTCTGGAGAGCGGGAGCTCAGTGGCGATACCATTGGACTTCGCCCAACCGATTTAGCATCAATCTGCATCAAGTGGGACTGCTTATAATTTTTAGTGCAAGGATACCAATCAGATGTTGGTTTCTGATACTGGGCGGCTACTATGTGGGGCTAAATGACGTTTATCAGTACGCTAGCCCTATCCGGTTAGGATGCAACTGCCCTCGACCAGAGTCGGTGGCTGCTGGAAGCGATCAGATTTCCCTACCGGCTTAGCCGCTTAAGGCCGCCAACTGTCTGCCTATCATCTCCTTGTTGAGACATCAGCGACCCTGAAAGAAGGATATTAATTTCTGCTGGGCTGCGCATTAATGCAGGAGACCATGGTACAGCCTCGCAGTTGGCGACTGAGGGGAAAGGTGGGTCGGTACTGATTGGGCGGACAATCCGTGGATGCAGTGGTGCACAAAGGAATGTTGAAGAACGCTCAGAGCTCGCTTGCTGCTGCACCGGCCTCGAACGGTCAGACTACCGACGCTGTCATGCTTGACATCCCTCGAACCGGCTTGAGTCACGTTTGATCCCTGGCTGCTTTGGCGACGTTCCATCGAGGACCTGGAGAATGCCTGGAGGTCTGAAACTGAATCATGCGGCAGGCGTTTCCGAAGATAGGCAGGGCATGCGCTGGCAAATTTCCACTACGCACGAGAGCGGACAATGATTTGCAACCAAATGATCCGAGCCCCCGCCCACAACAAACAAATGTCATCGATGATTTGCTCCCAACGTCTCCCCGGTCTTTCCATGGAACCGTGCGACTTTCCCTTCCTGATGGACCAGCGTGCCATTCTCCATTCATTCTGGAAGGACGGCGCCAATTCTTATCAGGTGACAGAGCACATTGCGACAGATGTTGTTACAGATGACAACCGCTGAGATGGGATCAATTTTGACTTGCAGAAAGAAGTCAGCTCTCTCCGCAGGATTAGGTACTCTGTATGTATTATTATTACTGACGACTAATAAGACCTGATTCCTCACTGATAACGGAGATCGAGGAAATGATCAGAAAGCATTCGAGGTCCTGCAGTAGGCGCGCACAAGCCACAAATGTGGCTTTGCTCCTTCGGCTTCAAACATTGCTCGCAGCCTGCGCCACCTTCCAGTCTCAATCCTTGAGTCATCGATGTCCCGGGACATCCTCTCCCTCGATTCGAGTGAGTCAAGGAATACAGGATATTAGGATAGAAGGCATGTTGATAATTATCTTTGCAGCCAATTTCATCATCATCATCATTGCTATCATAATCTCAGCAGGTATCTGCAGGCGTAGCATTGCCTTCCCGCACGATATCGCATATTCGCCTCGTTCATTCCACTCTAGTCCTGTAAAACAATTACATAATCTATGTGGAGATGAGATGAGGATTTCGTCAGGTAATAATCAGCTTGTTTACTCCTTTGACTGGGAATCTGAAGAATGAACATTATTAGAGAACAATGCCCTCATTTCATAATCCCAGCAGGATACTCGTGCAAGAAGTGGGCTCTGTTGAAGCAGGCAAGGGATTGAAACAATGGTTCGTATAGAACGCAAAGGGAGTAGTTATGCTAACGCCAATGGCTGTGGACAACATATGATCGTAGCCTCGGTATCCTCGAGGGCAAAAACAATAACGTCGTAAGGAGATTCAATGCTTGCTAAACGCACTGCTTATCCAGACGCTGGGTTCTCGTGAACAAGGCCCCAAAAATATTCACTTGTCCAAGCTTTTGGTTTTGACCATTCGTCCTAGGAGCTCCTTACAGTTCTTCTCGCTGTACTGTTCCCAAACCTCGTAGAGTGATACTAATTCCTGCGTACACTCGATGACCGCCTTGATATCAACCTCACTTTCAGCAAGCCAGGCGATAAGTTTCTGGATTCTAGGAGGAGGGCCCGCTCCTCCCTTGTCCCCGAAGGCCGCCAGGATATTCATACCACCATCTCGCATCGCCCCAGCTATCGGGGCTGCAGAGCCATGAAACGCTGTCTGGCTACTCGGTTTGAAGACGACAGCAACAATGATTGCCATAACAGCGATGACATGCGGCGGGTATAAGAGCGGCAAGTCGGTGAGATAGTGGTCATTAATCACTGACCATGCGAGCGCGACTTCGTCTGTGGTAAGAGCTAACTCAGATTGGAGGTCTGATAGCGTTCGGTACGGATGATGCACGATGAGTTGGGAATGCATTTCGGATATCAGAGAGAACTCGCACTCGCCTATCTTGGAGACATCGGGGGCAATGAACTCTGTGATGCATTAGCCTTGATCACGAGATACTCCGGGTAATCAGCTTACCTGGCCAGAGAGCTCGGGCCTCGCCCACAACAAATCTGATATGTTGAGGACACTCCTCCATCTTACAGGCAAGATAAAAAGCTGTCGTGAGAACGATATAGGGGCTCGAATTCCTGATTTCGTTCTTCGTATAGTACCGTTTGATATACACTTGAGCTGTGGCAAGTGCTTGCTGTCTGGTCGACATCCGTTTGCCGAGCTTTATGAGTTCTGTTGCCGCTTAGCTTGAGTTCTTCTATCTATAGGACTTGTCCTTACGCTGACTGAAGTATATATTCAGCAGTCGTTGATCTGGTAAAGGGAATTGCGAGTGGGCGGTTTTCTCCTTCTCCTTGAAACCATCACGAATTTCAGCCAGACGCTCTCGTGTAAACAGCCAGTGTTTGCGCTGGGTTGATGCCCAGTAGTTGGCAGCCATGATGTATAGGTTCGTCGAATTTGATGAAGTTCATTCCAATCATCTCATCATGACAAATGGCAGAATTAACTGGCGACACCAGGTACTTCAAGCCCCTAGTTAGGAATATAGGTCGTATGATGCTAGCTGTAGACCGGCATAATCCGTTCCCCTCGTGAGCGAGTCAGTATAGTAGAGGTAAGAATGAAGTTGCGATGGTCCGAGGGCATGGATTTCCTGAAGGGGAATAGTGAGGCCGTTCAGGTCCCGTGAACTCGGACGTAAAGTCGGACTCGGAATATATTTTCTTCCGCCAGCGATGGTTCACAAAGCAAATCATCGCTGGGGGATTTCTCATGGCCATTATCGGGCTCGAACCCCAATCTTTGATATCTGCAACTCTCTCGTTATCTTTATAGCTTGCAGATTCGATGCCCTTGCTATCACTACGCAAATTCTCCCCTACAGACGCGGGAAAACCCTCAGTTCACGATTTCTTGACCCCTCCTTAAAAATATGACGGAAGGCCGATAAGAAACTTGACTCGAACCCAATATGGCCGGCGGCGAGTCGAAGGATGAATGCGACCAAAGAGTCGCAAGGCTCTGGACGCGCCTGGGTGCTGAGAAAAAGGATCGCCTGGATTACAATGGGCTGAAGAAGGGCTTGAGGAAGATCGATCACCGTGAGCTGCTCCATGACCTCATCTCGTGCTCTCACTAGCACCTGACCGGTAGCGCTGGTACTAACGTTTTTGCGTCTGGTAGCCTTGAAGAATGCCGATACTATGTTGCGGGATATTTTTCGGTCAGTCGATGCCAATGGAGATGGGAGCATCGAATACTTCGGTAAGATCACACGTCATTGATCGTGACCAGATCTCGATACTCGAACAGCTGGCTCCAGCTGGTGATTTAATCAACCTAATTATTCCTAGAGTTCCGAGCCTTTGTCGACCGCGCCGAGCATGAGCTTTGGCAGCTCTTCAAGAGCATTGATCACAACCATAATGGGGAAATCGACAAGGGCGAGCTCAAAGCAGCTTTCTCGAAATCCGGCCTCACGGTCTCGAACGCCAAGATAGAAGAGTTCTTTGCGGATGTGGATACAAATAAGGATGGTGTTATTACTTATCCAGAGTGGAGGTGTGTATCTCACGAGGGCCTCTTTGGAGCCTCGCTGATCGCTTCGTGTCATGCAGGGACTTCCTTCTATTCCTGTCCGGTTACTCGTCCTACGACCTGCACGCCGTCCTGTCATACTACTCGGCCACGGGAAATCTAAACCCGGAAGGAGATGTCCACATCAACGATCTGCAGGGTTTAGGTACAGACCACTCGTTTCTTACACGTTATATTTTGGCTATCAAGACATTTTTGCACAAGACTTTCCCAGCACACATTTTGACAACCCTCCTCCCGTCAGCCCATGCGGAAGCTCCGCAGCCTGCGTTTGCGAATGATCCTTCAGCCTGTGACGGTGATCCAGAATTGGAGTGGCTGCCCATACCCAGGACCGTCGCCATGTGGATGTCCTTTCGATATTATGAACAGAAGTTGACCGAGAATACTCCTCAACTAGGTTATTTCATTGCTGGTGGTATTGCAGGCGCCGTGTCCAGGACAGCAACTGCCCCATTGGATCGTCTGAAAGTATATCTCATTGCAAAAACCGGACCCAAATCGCCCGCCGTCAATGCCGCCAAAGAGGGAGCTCCGATCAAGGCAGCTGGGAGAGCATCAAAGTCACTGGCCAATGCAGTGAAAGAGCTATGGAGGGCCGGAGGTATTCGGAGTCTGTTCGCGGGTATGTGACCGACGTCTCTGGTGATTGAGCATCGCTGACGGGCCAAGGCAACGGTTTAAACGTTGTAAAAGTTATGCCTGAATCAGCCATCAAGTTTGGTGCCTATGAGTCTGCCAAACGGGCCTTTGCCCGCCTCGAGGGCCACAACGATCCCAAACGGCTGCGGCCGACTTCACAATTTCTGTCTGGTGGGTGTGGTGGAATGGTTGCGCAGTATGTTACCCGGATCCGTTCTCCATACGGACCGTTCTAACATGACTCAGATGCTTTGTTTACCCTCTTGATACCCTGAAATTGTAAGTCCTTAGGTACCCCTTTCTGCCGCTTCGACGGCTAACATATTTTACCAGCCGAATGCAATGTGAAGTCGTCGAAGGCGGTCTAAAAGGAAACCAGCTCATAGCAGCGACAGCTCAAAAGGTCTGGAACAAAAATGGCATTTTCGGATTCTTTCGTGGCCTGCCGCTTGGTCTGATTGGAATGTTCCCCTACGCCGCCATTGATCTATCAACGTTCGAATACCTAAAACGCACCCTTCTTGCCCGGAAAGCTCGCCAGCACGGCTGCCATGAGGATGATGTCCCGCTCTCCAACTTTGCAACGGGCGCAATCGGTGCCCTTAGTGGAGGTGTCAGCGCGTCGGTCGTCTATCCGTTGAACGTTCTTCGAACTCGAATGCAGGCCCAAGGCACTGTCCTGCATCCAACCACCTACACCAGCGTCATGGATGTTGCTCGCAAAACAGTCCAGAGTGAAGGTGTGCGCGGATTCTACAAGGGGCTTACACCCAACCTTCTCAAGGTCGCACCAGCAGTGTCTATCAGTTACGTTGTCTACGAGAACTCAAAGCGCATGCTCGGATTGAGATAAGAGTTACTGGGTCGTGATAATGAACGGGCATTGGCCCGCCGCTCTTGTGAGGATCACACCTTTACCTTAAGGGAAATGCCAGGACAAGCGCCAGGCTGAGGCAGACATCTGCCTCCGACCTCAAGTGTCAAGCCGCTTACCCACGTCAAATCAGCGTTGTCAAACCTCGCCATTAGGTGATTGACCTCAACCTACAGCACTTGGACCAGATCGGATCCCTTCATCTTCTTCGTCACCTGAAACCATTTACTTTCCTTGTTGGCTATTCAAAAGCGTTTACCGAGATACCCTAACCCGACCGCTTTGAATGCAACGCCACGATTCCATCAATGGATACTAATTCATTCAATTCTCTCGTTTGCGAAGCCATCCGCAAATGCTTCCTTCCTCACCGTACCACCTTTGTCCCATATACTTCCACGAGCCAACAGAACCCTCGTGGCCCGCCATTTTGGTACACTTTTCTTTCCTACTACAGCACATTTAACCTCGCATGGCAAGGCGTCCTGCGAAGAAGCATTCACCGGAGTTTTATTCTAATTTCCCAGAACGGAACCAATGTACATTGCCTGGAAGCCTGGGACTTTCACCCTTCTGCTCGATTCTCATCTTTGTATTTAGTTACGGACCGCTCCACTGGGTCGCGGTCGGTCTGGTGTCCGTCTAGACCATTTCTGTTAGGATAGATTTATATAGTGTACGGTATAGAGGATGGTGGAATATCTGAATGAGTTTTTTTTGTGCATCTCATTGTTGCGATAAAGTGACAGTGACAGTGGCTTGATCTATACTATAGCAATGGAAGCTTATTTTGGCAGTGTCGCTTTCCGTTTCCCATTTCAATATGTAGATGGATAATGTAACAACAGATCAATGAACAAAAAAAACCACTTACTTCCTTACAACAGCAACATCCTCCCCCTTAGGAAGAATATCCGGCACGGGACCCAAAGGCGTAATTCCATACGGATTAATCTGCGAATGACTCTTCGTATAATGCTTCTTGATATGCTCAAATTCCGTCGTCTCCCTGAACGCAGAAACATCCCAGTACAGCCTCCTCAACCAGTCATGGATAGCCGGGTATCCCGACCTTATGTCGCGGAGGTTACACTTGAAGTGCTGGACGTAGACGGGGTCGAAGCGGATGATTGTTGTGAAGAGCCGGATATCTGCTTCTGTGATATTATCGCCGAAGTAGTAGGCTGATTTTGAGCTCGCAAGATGAGATTCAATTTTATCGAGCGAGGAAAAGAGCGTTGTGACGTTCTTCTCGTATGCCTCCTGCGTCGTCGCGAAACCAGACTTATAGACCCCGTTATTGACGTCGTTGTACGTCCACTCGTTTGTAGCTTCAATGTCCTTACGGAGAGTAGACGGGAAGAGATCGACCTTCTTGAACTCGGGGGCGATGAGATCGTCGAATTCGTAGTACAGCATGCGGATGATCTCGGCGCTCTCGTTGCTCACGATGCGGCTGGTCTTTTTGTCATACAGGACGGGCACCGTGAAGCGGCCGGTGTAGTCGGGGTCGTTGGCGAAGTAGATCTCGCGGAGGTGCGTGTAGTCTTTGTGGAGAGGGTCTGGGGTTGTGTGCGGGCCTGGGATGGACTCGTCGGGGGCTGCGAAGCGCCAGCCTTTCTCGCCGAGGTGCCAATGCACAGAGGTATAGGTAATGAGATCCTCAAGGCCTTTCAGTTTGCGAACGATGAGGGTTCGGTGTGCTGCGAGTGTGAATCTCGTATAAGCCAATTTCCCCACAATCATAGCTCTAATCACGAAGGAGAATAGAGTACATACCCCAAGGACAAGCATAAGAGACATATAAATGATACCTCCCCTTCTCAGGTGGAAACTCCGCGCCCTGTTCGCGCGAGATCCAGTTGCGGAAGACCGACGCCTGGCGCTTGAACTCGCCGGACTTGTCGTTGGGATTTACCCAGTTGGTGATTTTGTCTTTGTTTCCGGTCTAGATATATAGAGAAGAGTCAACTTGTTAGTAAAAGGGGTTGCATGAGACTGCAAAAGTAGTCTACTTACGGCCATGGCGCGTGGTGCGGGGATGGAGAAAGCTCTGGAAACTGATAGGTTTGGAACGGACGGTCTTGCGACGATGCGGGAGGGCGATAGATGCTGCGCTAGCTGGGTGGCTCTTCGCAGCACGGGAAACATGAGAGTTGAGGTAGAAGAGAGGGCTCAAGGGCTATATGGGCTGGAGCTGCTGCAGTGAAGATTGAGAAGCGCGGGAATTGGAGAAGGAAGGGTTATGACGTTGATTACGGATTGGTCACTAAGCTAGACTAAGCGCTGACAAACTGGTTGCTCATCCACCAGAAAGTTTGGAAAGCTTGAACAGCGCTGAAAAAGCCAAAGTAGATGGATATTTTTACTTATGTCACAGCCATGTAAAGCTTAATATCAATATAGTCATTCCCTAGGCTACGAGATAGGACTGTAGCCCGACCCATACAGAAGCCCACGATCAGCACGTCTGAGAGCTGTGGACCGATATGGCTAACGGCCTTGGAATAATGAATAGACTTGTAGTCCTTCAACCCTGCGCTCTACCAGGATGATATGTTTGAGCCCAGTCCTCTAACCGCATGCCCGTAAGCCATTGCATACAGAACCTAAGCATACCCCAAGGTCAACATCTTCCTCATCAACGCCTCCTTCAGCCCAAGATCCCCAGGCTCAATATCGCCCCACCGCTCCTCAACCAGCAACCGAACAAAAGGATCATCATACTCATCCGCATATTTCAGCGCTGCCCGAAACACCACGCTGTTAGACGGCCAGGGTACCGGAAATGCGTAGCATTCGAACCGCACGTGCATACCTAGCAGTCGCGCAAACGTGCCGAAATCACGGTCTCGGATTAGATTGCGTAGCGTGCGAGTGGCGAGGTGGCAGTCGGTATCCCTGTCGAGGAATGCTCTTGTCGAGAGGAGCTGCAGGAACTCGAGCTTCTCCTCTGTCCAGGGTGCGCGAAGCAATTTGTTGGGAAGAGGGGAGCCTTCGCAGTATGGGAATTCAAAGTAGATCTTCCCTGAGCATTGCGTGAGTCCTGCTGCAAGGACCTCGACAATTCCGAGGTTGAACCACACTGCCACATTATAGTCGTGAGAGGCTTTGGGGTTGGAGGCATCGGATTCGCCGCGTCCCGGTCGGTTGGCTCTCAATATCAAATCAATCTCGCCGCGCTGCCCATTTGAGGAGTTAGCGTAGGGCTTTAAATTGTCAAACCACCCCGCGAAGCCATCAAGGAGATGACTGTCATCGGGAATAACCTCAAACTCGGGCTGTTGATATCTAAAAACATGTTCCAGGAACGCCAACTGACAGCTGCGAATCAAGGGCAAGGTGCACCATCGGCACTCAAGGATTTGAGTGCGAAGCTCCTTTAACTCGTCATTGCCAATCCAGCTAACAGAGTCAAGAGGAGGCAGGAAGTGCTGCGTGAGGAAGCGCTTTCCATCGCCGTCTGCTTTCGCGAACGCAAGCCGAACGAGCCATGTATAGAGGGTGGGATTGGAGAGCGCCCGGCCCAGGTAAATTGAGGCTCGAGGGAGGTTGAGATCCAGGCAGCGAAGGAATATCTCCTGGATTATCTCGGCAGGTAAATGCTCCAGTCGCGACTTGGGTCTGAGCTCTCGGAGCATTTGACCGAACCAGTTTTAAGCTCGGCCAGGCGGGTCTCCAGGGCGCGATGCGGTAGGTTCAATTGATTGCGCAGGGATGGTTGGAATGAACCATTGGCATAGTACTTTGAGGGCAAGTGAACCAACTACACTCCCGTCATCCCTTCGCTCGGTGCCGGAGGTTTCCAGTCGATTTGAATGGTGCCGACGCAGCGATGTCGAGACAAGCACAGGAGTCACGACGAGTCAGAACAGCAGAGGAGCGGAGGAGCAAAGGCCCAAGGGTCAAGGTGAGCCGGAGCGGGACAATCATCCCCCGCGGCGCTAAACATCCTGGACTGTTGATCGGCCCAGAAGCCACTTCACGAACTTCACATCCAGACTCCAGCTGGCAGCCAATTCACTGGCAGATTTCGGCAATCTCGGTCGGACCGCTGGCAATTCCCTGCGCACGTCGAGGGCTGTCGTGCACCACTGACTGTCGCGCATACCCGGACGGCGCATATGCTGAATCGCCCTTACACCCAGCGGCAGCAAGGAGCAGAGGCCAGAGCTGTCTTATCTCTTAGGCTTACGATCGGCCAAGCCGTATCTTCACTCTATTATCCGCGAAGCATGCCATGACTCCATAGTTGATCCGTGATATGTAGGACTGCGTATAAACGCGTCGGGAACTCAGCTCTCCCTGTACTAGGCACAAGGCGCCAGGCACCGAGCCCTTGGTCAGGATCGGAGGAGACTGAATTCCGTCGAAGTTCTTGCCCAATCATGTGTCGATGCTGGGCCACCCGTCACTGAAGAATGGGAAAGGCAATGTGGAATGTTCGGCCATTTACTGTCTATACATTCTGCGGCTAAGCGGTTGAGATTACCGCAGCGATCGTTGACAGGAACTCAGAGAGGTAGTTCCGTCGATTCGTAATACGTGTCAATGCGATATGCTATGTGGAGTGAATTCAAGAGTCCAGTAAAAGTTCCGGAATTTCTTCGTCAAAGCGTGCAGATTGCATGAGACGGGAGGGAGCAGGAACTGCTGCTTTCCGAGACACCAAGGGCGATCTCTCCGAGTCGAGTCCAACCTTCGTGCAGTTGCGTTTGGCAGCTGAACTTTCTTTGGTAGAGCATCCTTTCGGAGATAAAGGAAGTGCAGACACTCGCTTGCTGATTGACCCAGACAGAAGGTCAAGCACCCAGGCAGCCAGCGCATCCATTCCTCGGCGAAATTCTCATTCGGTGCCTTGGGACGACAGCGAGTGACAGTATGGAGATTCAATTGGTAATATGCAAGGGAACCAAACAACGGCTGGAGCAAACGCTGCGCATCAACTGTTTTGGTGCAACATCCTAGCCTTAACCGGCGTTGAAGAAATAGTGCCCATGGTTGCTGCGCTTTATTATCAAGAAAATAAACATCATTCTTTTGTGCTTGCCCGGCTTCATGCTCACGACTGGCGCCCGAGTTTCTGGGTCATTGTCTAATAGGGCAACGGAAAGAAAGATGGTCAAAGGAATGCGCTGTCGAAATGCTAGACAGGGAGGACCAAGCCAGCACATACCTCCGAAGTTTGGCTCCGTGCCACAAGATTGCCGATCCACCCAAGTCTGTAGATCCATCCTGTCGCGCCTGAAACCCATTATGTATATAACGCCCAGGTCCCAGATCCCTGGAAATAGTTTCCACCTCTCTATCACAATCCACTGCTTCAGCGATCAGTCTTTCGTTTTGTCTTTTGATTGTTTTGGCGTTATTCATAGTCCCTCGTTCGATATCCTGTCTCACGAAAGCACAGCCTGCGTAGCATACCCTCATTTCCACATTCAGATCCAGCTGCATCGGTCCGTTTGTATATAGTGGCCGACCGCACACAGAACATCGACCCTCGTTATTCCGCGAAATTCGACGCAAAAAACAAAAGCCAACCGACTTCGAAATCATGGACTGTTTTCGGCAAATATACTGTCTCATTAAAAGCCCGTTCACACGCAGCCAACATCAAGTTATAGAAATTGTGAGTTCGTCGCCATATATTGCAGGCGCAGTATTGATGATCGATTTCCAGGGCCCTCCAACAAACTTTCGAAAGGAAGAACTGCCGTCGTTCTTCGCCGATGATGAGTTCGTATCCTTAAGCCTGATTACGCATATCATCGGTTCTGACGATATCGCAGCGCAATCACCCTGCACAGCCGCACGGTACTCGAGAAAGACGCCATAGTAAACACCACCGAGGACGAACCGTCGAAGAGGGATAAGATTAAGAGCCAAGTTCGGAGGCTGAGCGTCAAGGTGTCGCGACCGCTTATCGACGCAGAATGACGTGGTTGACGCGTATGTGTTGAAAATGGTGAATAGACAAAGAGCAAGATCGACTTGCTAGTCGCAGATGGGTGTTTCAGATCAGAAAAGTCGGTACTTCATTGAGGCGTGATTTCTTCGACCCCGTGTCCTTATCTTGGAGTCTCTTCTGTTTGTTGTTGGTATAGAGGGACCGGCGTCTTTCAGATTGTACAGTAGGCTTGGGCAGCTCCGGAAGTTCGTCAAAGTCATCAAATACCAATCTCCTTTTAGCTTGAACAGTGTTCGAAGGAGTAACTTTTGCCCCCGTAGTTGGCTCCTTCTTTACGTCTCTTGGGAGACGCGTCTCGGCAGTCGGGCGTGTTGAGGTAGCAGAGGAACGCAGCAACTGTGAGCTCGATGAGGTGCTGCCCCTTTTCGTAGCGGTCGTAGGTTGGCGCACCGTACTGTCGAGACCATTTTCGCTAACACGGTGCATCGAATGAGGCCGCTGGGCCGTTGAGCTCGAGGGGACGCTTCTTCTCGCAATTGTGGGACTGGACCGATTTACTCCAGCATCAAGATCGTCATCGTCATCAGTAGTCTCATCAAGTAGGGCAGGAGCAGGCTCCGTTCTTCCTTTCTTCACGCGAACACGGTCATCGTCGCCATCATCAAACCCACCATCACGCTCTTGGGCCCCCAATCCAGTCCCAGAACCCTGCGCAAGCCCCGCCGCCGCCCTCGTCGAAGACCTCATGCCCTTCAAGCCAAACAAACTCCTCGCCCGTCTCGGACTAAGAATTAAATTCTGCAAATGCGTGCCCGCCCACGAACTCTCCTCCTCCTCATCCCCTCCATCCTCACCCCGCACCTTCTCCCTCTCCCCGAGGACGCTGACCAGACCGTCCTCCTGCCTCTTGTCAAGCTCCTCAGCTTTATATCTCTTCTTTGTGACCTCACTAACAGGTGTAATCCCATCCGTCGGGCGAGCGATGCCCGCAATAGCAGCCGCATTCTTGTCCTTCGCTTCCCTTTTCCGACGGACGAATTCGGCGTAGTGCAGGTGGCGCGTGAATGTTTGTGCGACGGCGTAGAATTCGTCTTCGACCATCATGTAGATATCGTCGTGGTCGAGGCCTTCAATTAGGAATCTGGGAGGAGAACGTCAATGCTGAGATATTTGAGAGCTTTTCTTTTCTTTTTTTTTTCTTTCAGGACGATAAAGACATACTCTTCCGATGGGCAACGGTGGATTGGAGAGGAAGGCGGACTGGGAGCTATAGATTAGGAGTGACGGTCAGTTTAAACCCATCCAACAGAGATCCAAGGACTGAGATAGGCAATGCGTACATGACTTCAGGAAGTCCCTCTTTGACTCCCTCTTGGTCAGAGTTTCAACTTCGTGTTTGACACGAGGTCGCGGGCTGGAAGTGCACTTTATCTCTGTGGCCGGGGGGTTCGATTCGCGTTTCGTCTTCCCGGGCCCCGCTGCGAGCCAGGGAAGTGTTCTGGGCATGATGAACTGGCTGAGATATCTGCGAGCGCGGAGTGAGAGTCGCCATCCGTCATTATGCGAGCGAAATGCTGAATGGCATCATTGAAGTAAATGCGAATGATGGATAAACGCGAAATAATTTAGTTCGCGTTGGTAGTCACGGCAGCGGCGATCTAGTGACGGGGCAGATGCCCCACGCTCCCGGGGTCCACATTCGGGGTGCCTGGACAGCCTCAAGGGCTGGCTAGGCTCCGGTCGACCTCCTGGGTTCAAATGAGTATGTACTGTACTACGAACACCATGCCAGCCGAATACTCCGGTGATGACCAACTATGCTAGCTTTCATTCGGGTATCAGTCTTATCTGCTGAATTCGGTACCTGATGTCAGCACAAACGATGCGATGAATATGTCCCACTAACGCCAGGAAAGTAAGACAACCACAATGCCCAGAAGCCCTGCTACCAGGGAAAAACGAGATAGAAAAACGCCCCATAATATCATATCAGATGCCAGATGCCCATATCATTTGTAAAATTCACTTCACGCCTCCCCAGGCCTCTTGCTATTACAGCTCACAATCTTGACCTTCTCCGCGGAGACAGTTTGCTGGTTGTCGAGCTTGAAGTTGACATCCTTGATCAGGAACGTCCAGACTTCGTCACAGAAGCGGTATGTGTCGAGGTGGCCCTGTTCACGCAAACAAACATAATCAGCATATATCCCAATAGCCTCAGGACGCATGAACAATGAGGAGCTGTGACCAGGGCTGCCATACCTTGAATGTCAACCTCGTCCGAACCTTATCCGCCAGAACTTCAGTGATGACTCGGTCAAAAGTAGAGAGGATCTTCATGGCGAGTTGGGGCTCGATGCGCCCTTCGTTGATCAGGTCATCGAGGGTATCGGTTAGTGAGAGGCCGAGACTGTAAAGTGAATGCGGCGGTTAGTACTAGTGCCAGTGATTCAGATCAGGGCCGGAGGCATACCTGCTCCCACGGTAAAGCTCGTAGTATGCTTGCGCGCTCATCTTGGCGGTGTTGACGAGCGGCGATGAGGCTGAAAGGTAGTTGAATGAGGGATGGTTGATGACTCCGATAAGATGTGGAGGTTGGATTACTTGCACGTGATATATAAGACGTGGAGCAATTACGTCACGTGCGCGTTTGAAGGTGACCACCGCCAGCAGGTTACAGGTCAGGTGGCACCGTTCTAGGGGTGAGACGCCGCGCTAGCCGATCACCTGACTAATATTACGGCTTCCGACGCTAATTGTA